>NW_026849247.1:0-33780 GCF_030867785.1 Colletotrichum acutatum | reverse complement strand
AATTTTTTTAAATATAAGATAAACGATTAATAATAATAGCTATTAAAACTAAAGACGGGCTAGCTCTTTATAAAGCTTTAAAAACTCTTTACCCGCCTTCTTTTCTTTTTTATCCTACTCTCTTTATTAATATTAAGTTTTTAAATATAAAAAAATATTAAAATAATATAAAAACAAAAAGAAAAAAATAAACTTATAAATTAAAGCTATTAATACTCTATTATAAAGCTTCTTCGCCTTAATATAGGTCCGATAATAAAAAAAACCTTCTCTAAACTAATACAGAACCTTAGTACGAAAATAACGAATATAAAGCATATCGGTAACCACTAAACGAGCTTCGATAAACTCTAAAAGCGCGAGGCGCTCACAATCCTTTATCTCTATTTTTCTAAATTTCGTTCTTAAACTTAATTTTTCTATATAACCTAATATAGTATTAATATTACAAAAATAAATAAAAATAAATAACTTAACTAGCCCTAACCTAGGCCGCGGACACTTATTTATAAGTTTATAGGACTAGACCTTTAAAAAAGAGACCTAATATTACGACCCAATATATATAACTAAGACCAGGGCCTACCCCGCAAGCTTATAGCGGCTATAATACGCTATATATATATAAAGACGCTAATATAAAAGTTACCTAGTAGAACAGAAGAACTATAGATAAGTTACGTAATAATAAAAAAGACCGACGGGTAATAAACGATCTATAAACAGGACCAATAAAACAAAGGCGGTCCACCCCTATAAAACCAATATCGTAATATCGGTCCTAACTATAAAAGAACTATTTAAATAGTATACAGGACTTATATATAATATAGACTTAAACCGGGCTTAAAAATAGACTTCCCATAGCTTTTTTAATAATTAACTTAATATCAAATCTTATAATCGCTTTTAACTATCTTTACTAAAAACCCCTTTTAATAAAACTATAATTAATTACTAAAGCCTTACTTACCTTACGACTTATAGATATAGCTTTAAAAAAGCTATCTATAACTACGACACTATTTACTTAGCCTTCGCAGCCTTAACTTCTATTAATATACTTACTATAACTAACTAGCCATAACACTCTATAATTAACCTTTTTAATTATTATTACTATATAAAAGGTAATTTATTTATCTTAAATTATATAACGATTATTATATTAAGATTACTATATTAAGTCAAGTATATACTTAGGGTATATTATATATATCGTATAGTGAAAAGGATACTATTATATATAATTTCTTTTAAAAGCTTAATCCCGTTAAAGTCGATCTTTTATACTTATTAAGCTAAAAAAACCACTATATAATAATATTTTTATTAAAAAGCCCGTTTTATTAAAATTATAAATATTATCACTATATATTCCGTACTTTATAATCGTATTTTATATAAAGGTAAACTAGCCCTAAATAATTATAAAATCTTTAGTTAATACCCTTTAATAATTAATTCTATATCGAAAACGTATTTTAAAACGTAGTTAACGTTAAATAAAGTTCTTTATTTATTACGGTTTAGCACGTATTTTATTATGTATATTTAGGAATTAGTTAACTATTTTTTATATATCTTTTTATTATAAAAAGAACCCTTAATTAATTAAATTAATAACTTTTTTAAAAATTTCCTCTTCTCTTATTATAATTATTTCTATTATATTTAGTTATTTTTATTTATATAATATATTTAGTATATTAATAATTAAAGGTTAATTTAAGGACTTTAAAAATAAAAACAGCTCTTTATATAGATATTTTAAAATCTTTTTAAATAGTTTAGAAAGTAAAAATAATTCGGCGTTTAATTAAAGAGGATTATATCTTTATATATAGAGAAAAAGTATTTTAAAAATAGAAAGGGTAGAATTAAAAGAACGTACGTTACTCGCTATAATACGTTACTCGCTATATAAGTACGTTATAATACCCTTTGATAATATAAAATCTAACTAAATAATAATAGAAACGCTATAAATAGCTAGGCTAATATAAATGCTAAGATTTAATATATTAATATTAATTTAGAAATTATATTTTATAGAGCTAATAATCCCTTAAATACGAGCTATATTATAAATATAAGGGACTATATAAAAGGTCCTTTAACTTTTAATAAAAAAGAGTATATTATACTAAACTTAGTTATTTCTATAGGCTAGTATTAAGAGGTTTTATATATATTAAAGTAAATAAAGCTTGTCCTTTAAATAGCTAGAATTACATAATAAAAGGTTAGGAGCTATTTTAGTTTATAGTTAGGTTTAGAACGTAATATACTTAGGTTTCTTTAATATATAATATATAGTACGGCCCTAGTAAATTACTCTGTTAGGGGGATTAATTAATTTATAATTATAAACTTTATAAAAAGAAAAGTTAAAAAAGTAAAAGGAAATCCGAAAAAGAAAATTAATATATTAAAATAATAATAGTATTTATTAATAGAAATCAATATAGAGCTATATACTTTATAGTAATATACATATTCGCTATTATAATTAACTCGAAATTTTAATATATCCCCGTAAAAGTAATTAAAGTAATTATAGTAATATTTTATATACTTAATAACTTAGCTAAATATTTATAAGTCCTTTAAAAATATTTGAAATAACGTAATTATAAAATCCTTTATCCTCTTAATAGAGCAAGCTACCGGGGCCGTACTATAGATTACGTATTAAAGAAAACTAAATATATTACGCTTTAAACCTAACTATTAATTAAAATAATTAACTAACTCGACTATGTTCTTCTTTTTAAAACCTCTTAGTACTAGCCTATATAATTAGCTAAGTCTAATATAGCCTCTTTTTTTATATAAATACTATTATTACCTAAAGGGGCTTATAAAAGCTATTTTAAGCGCTAGTTTATTACTTTAACTTTATATATTTATAATTTATTTATTTTAATTATTATAATCAGGTAGGCGTTAATATATTAAATCTTAATATTAATATTAACCTAGCTATTTATAACGTTTATATTATTATTTAACTAAATTCTATATTATTAAAACGTACTTTATTACTTTTTGAATATATTTACGTTAATTATAATAGTTATAGTATTAATTTAATTAAAAAAGGAGCCTAGTCCAAGGGGGGTAAACTTATTAAAGGGTATTATTAGCCCGCTAATTACTAACTATATATTGAATATAAAATAAATTCTTTTTAATATAATTTAATTAACTAAACTCCTAACTAGTTTTAACTAGTTATTTAACTAGTTACCTAGCTAATAGTTTATATATTAATAAGTTCGTTTAATAAATTTATTTAGTAATTTATTTAATTTAAGTAGAGAAAAGCTTATAGGTAATATAAGAAATAATAAAAATAAAAAAAATCTTTATAAGCTTTAAAAAGTAGCTAGATATTAGCCTTTTTAGCCCTTATTTTAAAACCCTTTATATTATTATTAAAGTTTAGAACCTTTATAATTAAAAGCCGCTTTCGACTTTTATAGCCGACCTCTATAGTTAACTTTTTTAATTATTACCGCTACGTGAATTATATAGTAGTTTTTATATTAAAATCATTATATTAAATTAAGCGTATATTTAGGGTATATCACGCGTATTATATAGTCAAAAATAATACTATATTATATAATTTCTTTTAAAAGCCTAATCCCGCTAAGGTCGATCTTTTATACCTATAAAGCCGGAAAAAAACCACTATATAAAATCCTTTATTTAACGTTATTTGATACTATTTTTTACTCGCTTTATTACTTTTAGATACTAAATTATAATAGCTCTCTATTTATATAATACTTTATTATCTTTCTTTTATTAAAAATACTAAACTAGCTTTTTATTTTTTATTAAAATAGGGCGGGGGTTTAAATTAAACTTAGTTAATAAACGCTTTATAAGCCCTTTATTAAAATCGATTTATTATAGCTTTTTAATAAATAGCCTCGTTTATAACCGGTTAAGTTTTAATTATTAAATATAGTAATAATTTGATATCGAGGTTATTAACTTTATTAAAATAATATAAGCTCTATAAAAACTAGCTATATTACGTTCTTTAGTTTATTATAAAAAGATATTACTATTCTTAAATTTAAATTTTAATAATTAGAATTTGAAAAGACTTTTTTTTAAAGCTATTATTATAAATAAACCTCCTATTTATTGAAAATTAATAATTCTTTAATTTTTAAAAAGGTTCTATAAAAGTATAGGATTCTAAGTTTAATTAATATAGAATAGTTATTAAAATACGCTCCGATAGGGAATAAAAATAGCTTCTTTTTAAAAGGTATTACTTTATATATAAACTAATATTATTTAATAATCAATTTAAAATATTTTAATAAAACTATAGAACGAAGGTTATTAAAGTATTTCAAGCGGGGGCTAAAGTAGTCTTAGTTTATAAATACCTCGTCCTTTATATATACCTATTAAAAGCGTAGCTCTTAATTATTAATTATATCCTATATAACGTTAATAAATTAATATAAATAGCTAAAATTAATAATAAAGTAGCCCTTAATATTATTATTATCTAATTTTATATTAAAAGTTATATAAATATTAAAATTCTAATATATAAATTAAATTGTGGGCCTATTACGTTTTTAATAAATAAATATATAGAATAGAGGTATTATAAAATTAAATATTAATTATTAAACTCTTTATATACCTTTTGATAAGCTTTTTTAAAAGCTTATTTAGTTTTAATAAAAATAATAAACTTTTATATAATAAATACCCCGTAGTAGGTATATAGAATAGTTTAATTTATTATTATATTAATATAAGCGCGGTCTTTATTACTAAGCTCGGCCGTTATTAGTAATTATAGTTAGTAATCTTTATTATTAAACTTATTATTATTATTTATATTACCGGATTTCTTTATTTATTTTTATTTAGCTTTAAATATAATATTAGAATTAATATAGTAAATATAGAGCTATTATTAAATATCTAAAAACTCTTTATTTAATATAGCTTTTATTTATCTATTATAGATTATAATAATAATTATAGGGTAGCGAATTAAGTATTATTTTACTAGTTCTTTTATATTTTTAAAAAGATATTAAAAGCTTTTTAATTATTTATTATTAATAAAACTAAGTACTAGGTTATAAATAAATCTAAAATAAATTTACTTAATTATTTAAAATAGTAAAAGTTTAAAGTAATTAATATTCTAAATTTTATTA
Source organism: Colletotrichum acutatum (assembly GCF_030867785.1). Taxonomy (NCBI): domain Eukaryota; kingdom Fungi; phylum Ascomycota; class Sordariomycetes; order Glomerellales; family Glomerellaceae; genus Colletotrichum; species Colletotrichum acutatum. The sequence goes on along the minus strand of NW_026849247.1, from coordinate 28,570 downwards.
AAACTAATTATTTTAAAGAACCGTTTTTATATTTAAAAGTAGTAAAAAAAGGTCTAGACTAGCTTAATAAAGTGGTTCGGTTTATTATTAGCCTATTTAATAATATAAAGGATCTGCTATTTATTAAATAATTTAATTAGCGTAGTTATTAATAAATAACTATTTAACCTTTTTTAGTTTAAGCGCGCTTAGATATTATAAATATCCCGTTAAATAAATACGGAATCTAGAAACTATTTTTATATAGTTATATAGACGTTATATATTTAAATACTAATATAACGGCTTATAGTTTTAATAAAATCTTTAGTAAACTAAATAAGCTTTTAATATAAAGAGTAAATAAATATTTTAAAGCTTAGTTAATAATTATATTAACTATAACGAGGGTTAAATAAATAATATAAAACCTGTTTACTTTTTTTTTACGTTTTTATAATTATTTATTATTAATAACTATATTTTTAAGACCTCCGTTATTAAATATTTATATTTTTTTTAAAAGGCTAGGCTTATTAAATTAATTAGATTATAAATAAATATTATATAAACCGACCTATTTAAGAAGTATATTTATATTATTTTATTATATTAAGCCCGTTAGCCTTTATAAATATATTAAATTAATTAAAGAAGGCCTTAATAATAAGCTCTAAGCTATTTAAAATTAATAAATTTAGGATTATATTTAAAAGGGGGGAGGAGTATTTTTTAAATTAATTATAATAAAAAACTATAATTCAAAAAAATGATAAATTTAAAGAAAGGGATTATTATAAAAGTAAATATAGGGGTAATAGGCTTTTTTTAAAAACCTTATATTTTTTGTTAGTAATAGCTTAGCTCGTATTATTAAAAGAGGGTAATCGCTAATCTTTTATTAATATTAATAATTTATTAAATAATCTTAAAAGTGTTATTAAAATACTTTATAATAAGTTATTAGAAGTTTTAATATTTATTATAAAAAGATAATAGACTTTACTTTAATAAAATATAAAAAAGAGTAATACGTTAAGTATTTTAAATCCCTTTTAAAAAACGGTATATAAAGTAAAGTATAAATTTAAAATATTTATTATTTTAATAAGGGCTGCTTTAAATAAATAAAAGTTAAGGTAAAGTAATATATTAAAGAGAGTCGGTTTTATTCAAAAGAAATAGTATTTAATATAAAGTCTTAGTTCGATCCTAGGATAATAAAGTTAATAATAAAATAGTAGTTAATCTGTGGTTGTGAACTTTGTAAGAAGGAAAGTTGAAAAGTTAGAAGGAAATCCGAGAAAAATAGTCTATTGAGGTAGTGAGAGTATCTACTGATACTGTATATTAATACTATATAAACGATATTGAAAATCGCCCGAGTAGCTAGCAAAGGCAGAACTTTAAAACAAATAAAATAGTAGTTATATTTATTATAATAGCTTAAATAATAAATTATTAATTAAGTTATTATATATTTAAGGGTCGCTAACTCTATAATATTAATTAACTCTAGGACGGCTATTAATTAAAAAAGAGATAATAATATAAGTTCTGCTAGGGGGGCTATGTTAGTTAGCTAGGGGGGCTATGCCCCCACTTTTCCCAAGCTAATCCGACTAATAAGAGTCCAGGGATTATTCCGACCGATTTCCATTACTACTAATTACCTACTTCTATTTCTATTTCTATTTACCTACTTTAACCTACTATTTTTAACCTCGCTATCGCTACCTATAAAAAGTAAAGCTATTATAACTTTTTATAAAAAGCACCGCTAATTAACCTAATTACCCCTGCGGAGTTAAAAGAGTATAATATACTTAACCCGCCGTAGTTTATACTAGTCGCGCTAATAAAGCTATAGCTTTAGCGATTTGTTTAACTAATTAAAGGCCGTAGTTAAAGTAGTTTAAATTAAAATTAATAGAAATCGAGATTTATCGAGATCTTTTAATTACTATAATAAAAACTAATATAATTCTCGAATTATTTGTTTTAATATTCTGCCTTTACGTACTACTCGGGCGATTCTCGATATCGTTTATAGAGTATAGTTACATAGTATTAGTAGATACTCCTACTATCTTAATAGACTAGTACCGTATATTATATATTAAAGAAAACTGGGCATATTACGCTCTAAACCTAATTACTAATTAAAATAGCTCCCGACCTTTTACCGTTTCTAGCTATTTAAAAGGTAAGCTTTATTTAGTTTAATATATATAAAACTTTTTAATATTAGCCTATATAAATAACTAGGTCTAATATAATCTCTTTTTTTATATAAATATTATTATTACCTAGGGGGATTTATAAGAGCCGTTTTAAATACTAATTTATTACTTTAACCCTATATATTTCTAGCTTACCTATTTTAATTATTATAATTAAACTAATATTAATATATTAAATTTTAATATTAATACTGGCCCGGCTATTTATAATATTTATATTATTACTTAGCTAAATTTTATATTATAAAAAAGTACTTTATTACTTTTTAAATAAAGTATTTATATAGCGAGCGACGTATTATAGCGAGCGACGCACGTCCTTTTAATTCTACCCTTTTTATTTTTAAAATACTTTTTCTCTATATATAAAGATATAATCCTTTTTAATTAAAACCCGAATTACTTTTATTTTTTAAACTATTTAAAAAATATTTAAAAATATCTATATAAAGAGCTATTTTAATTTTTAAAGTTCTTAAATTAACCTTTTATTATTAATACACTAAATACGTTATATAAAATAAAAAATAATTAAATTTAAAAGATATAATTATAATAAAAGAGGACATAATTTTTAAATAAGTTATTAATTTAATTAATTAAGAGTTCTTTTTATAATAAAAAGATAAATAAAAATTAGCTAATTAACTTTTAAATATATATAATAGAATACGTATTAAACTACGATAAATAAAGAACTTTATATAATACTAACTACGTTTTAAAACGTATTTTTAATATGAAATTGACTATTAAAGGGTATTAATTAAAGATCTTATAATTATTTAGGGCTAGTTTACCTTTATATAAAATACGATTATAAAATATAGAATATATAATAATAATATTTATAATTTTAATTAAACGGGCTTTTTAATAAAAATGCTATTATATATAAAGGTTATTACGTTTTTTGATTATAAAAAAAGGCTTTATATAAAGTACTTTAGTAATTAATGATAGGTTTTTATTATTTAGGGTATATATATAAATAGCTAAGCGCTATTTCTATATATTATTATTAAAAGTAAATATTACCTCTTTTTTTAATATATTAATAGTTAATTTCTAGCTATATAGCGTATTTATTCCAATAAAAATAGATAGACTATAAATAAAATCGGCCTAAGTTAGCTGAGTATTTTAAAAAATATATAAAGTTTTATATAAAGGGTATTAAATAGTACTTAATTATTAATAGCTATAATAGTTATAAATTGTTTTAATTTAACTATTATTATAAAGAGTATAGTATTATTATTCTTTATATACCTCTTTATTTATTATATAAGCTTTAGCTTTTTAATAAATAGGCCTTATACTTTTTAATTTTAAATAGTTATTTTTTGTCTTAATTTAAATTAAAAACGTTAATATTATTAAATTTATAGCTTAGTAGCTAAGGCTTTTAGGACTTAAAAATATTAATTATAATATTAAAGGGTATATAAAGTACTACTTCTTTTATAAAAAAGATCTAAATATATTAAAGTAGTTTATTAATATTAATATATAAAGTAATTAATTTTTAGGCTTAAAGTATTTATAAATTAATTTATAAATTTGTTATTACTGAAGCTAAGAACCATAAGCTTTATATAAACATAGAGGTATTAAATAAGTACTAGAAAATGAAAAGAAAACCCAGTTATATTTTAAAAAGTTATTTAATAATATTAAAATAAAGCTATTAAAAATAAAAAAAAGTAATATTAATATTAAAAAAGAAAATAACTTTTAAAAAAAGAGTTATATAAAAAGCATTAAATTATATATATGACGAGATAGTAATTACGAGAAGCCTAAATATAATATACGAATTTATAAAGTAGTTTAGGATAGTTATTAAGAAAAGGGTAATATATAGTTTAATTAATTTTATATATTTTAGTTAAGTTAATTTATACAAAATGTTAAAAGGTTTAAGAGAGTGCGTCGCTCGCTATAATACGTTGCTCGCTATAGAGATACGTTAATTATACTATATTAATAATATCGAGAATTGCCCGAGCAGTACGTAAAGATAGAATATTAAAATAAATATAGTTAGTAATTAACGGGCTAACGATACCCCTTAATAGGTCTCCCCCTTTAGGGCTTAATAAATTAGGCCTCCTCGATACCCTAGTTATTATAATTAATATAAATATATTAAAAAAGTAATATAATACCCTTTAATAATATAAAATCTAGCTAAATAATAATATAAACGCTATAAATAACTAGCTTAATATAGATATTAAAATTTAATATATCGATCTTATTTTAAAAATTATAATTTATAAAGCTAATAACCTTTTAAATATAAATTATGTTATGAATATAAAGAATTATAGCCCTTTAGGGTCTAGCCCACTTTATTAAGAGCTATCTACGGCTTTACGGGTAAATTAGTTTATTAAAGTAAATATTATATATTACTATATAATAAACTTTAAAACTAATTATAGCTAATAGCCGGCTATAGCTATTAATATTAACTAAACTTAAGATATTAATAACCCCGCTATAATATATTAATTACTTTCCGAATAGCCGAATACTACCTTTTATTTTCTCCCTTTATTTTATTTAATAATAACCTCTCTTTAATACTCTTAATTAATACGCTCGCCTATACTCTTTTTAAGTTCCTAATTATATTATTAAGTCTAGACTTATTTATATTTTATTATATTAATAAAGTATTAATAAACGTAATACCTATTATAATATATTTATGCGTTTTTTATAAATTAATATTATAAATATAATATTTATTAAAGCGGTCTTTTTATATATCGGGGTCGTTTAGTATAATATTTATAGGATCGAATTTCTAGCTATCGAGGAAGCTTTAAAGGTCGATAAGTTATTAGCGTTTTAGTATTTTGATATATATTTAAAGTAGACTATTTAATAACGATAACAATAATAATAATATAATAATAATAGATCCCTTTAGAGTCTAGCCCGCCTTATTAAAGGCCATCTTCGCCTTTATAAGTAAGTTAGTTTCTTAAAATAAATATTATATATTACTATATAATCAACTTTAAAACTAAACATAGCTAGCCGCAGCCGTTATTAATTTAAACTATTATTAACGATATAATATATTAATTACTTTTTAAATAATTAAAAACTACCCCCTATTTTTTACCCTATTTAATAACTCTAAAATATCCTTTTTAATCTTTTTTAGTTTATTTTTATACTACGATTTTAAGGTATTAATAATATTTTAATGTTAATTAAGTAATTCGAGGTTATATTATATATTATAGGTTTTCGTATTTATCTATATACTATCTCTTCTACTTATCTAATCGCGCGCGCTTATATAATACTAATAGATTTCTAGATAAGCGGGTCCTAGGTTAGCCCTTTATATATTAGTTTTTTTATTATATAATTATTTTATACTTATATCTAGGTAATAGTATTTAAATTAACTAGTTCGGCTCTATTTAATAAATTAATTGTAAAAAATTATTATATTATTAATTTAATTCTATAAATACTAGTTATATAACCGCGTATTATATAGGTTTAGTATACGATATAGAATTTATAATATATATATATATAAATAATAGATTAACGTTATATTTAGCTATATATAGTTACCCCCTATTAAAGGGTTATAGGGTACGCTTTATTAATATTATATAGTCGCTAGTTATATAAACTAAAAAGCGTTAACTATAGGTAGATTTAAACTACTTTTTTTTAAATCGTACTAAAAATTAAGCGAGCGCTTAGACTCCCTAGGCTTATATTACTAAGCTACGCAGCCTCGAGGTTATATTATATAAATTAAGTATTAATAATAGCAATACCGATATCGATATACCTATTTCGGATCTTTAAATAAATAATATTTAATTTATATTCTTTAAAACGGTTTTATTATAGCCCGGGGTCTTTTAATATAATATTTATAAAACTAAACTTCTAATAGTTATTAAAAAAGCCCTAGGGGTTAATAATATCTAGACGTCTCGGTATTTTAATAATATATATTTCAAGTAAATAATTTAATAAAAATAATGATAAATAGTAAAGGAAGTAGCGTTCTTTGACTTTAATAAAGGAAACGAGGTAACGAATATATTTATATATATAAATTAAAGTTAGAAATATAAAGCGGCGTTATTTTAATAACGGTAACGAGGGTATCTCCGATATTATTATTATAAGTTATTACTATTTAGAGCGACTATAAACTTAGCTAAGTAAGCGGTTTATAAAGTAGTAGCGTTATAGGCTTTAATATTACTATTAATTAATCCGTAGTTAAAAGAGGGAAAGTTTAAAAAATAGAAAATTAGAAAAAAATAGTCTATTAAGATAGTAGGAGTATTTATTAATACTATATATTAATACTATATAAACGATATCGAGAATCGCCCGAGTAGTACGTAAAGGTAGAATATTAAAATAAATAATAATAATAAATAGTAAAGGAAATCTTTTTTAAGTTTAATAAAAGAAACGAGGTAATAAATATATATATATATATATAGGGTAAAGTTAAAAGTATACTAAATATTAATAAGGGCGGCATTATTTTTAACGACGGTAACGAGGGTATTTCTAATACTACTATTATAAGCTACTATTACTTAGAGGGGCCGTAAACTTAGCTAAATAAGCGTAGGTTTATAAAGTAGTAGCGTTGCGCGCTTAATATTGCCGTTAATTAATCTATAATTAAAGGAAAAAAAAGTTAAAAAAGTAAAAGGAAATTTAAAAAAAAATTCGTTTATTAAGATAGTAGGAGTATTTACTAATACTATATACAAATACTATATTAACGATATCGAGAATTGCCCGAGCAGTACGCAAAAGTAGAACATTAAACTAAATAAAGAATTATATAAAGGGTTCTTTAATTTTTATTAAAAAAGAGTATATTATATTAAACTTAGCTATTTATATAGGCTAATATTAAAAGGTTTTATATATATTAAAATAAATAAAGCTTACTTTTTAAATAGCTAGAACTTAAAGGATTATAATAAAAGGTTAGAAGCAATGTTAGTTAGTAATTAGGTCTAAAGCGTAATATACCTAGTTTCTTTTATTACGTAATATATAGTACGGCCCCGGCGGATTGCTCTGTCGGGGGGTAATGATTATATATATATATATATATATATAAGTTAAGGTTAAAAGTACACTAGATATTAATAGTAAAGAGGGTAGTGTGTTATTTGAATAATAGCGACGAGGGTATCTTTAATACTACTATTATAAATTACTATTACCTAGAGGGACTATAAACTTAGCTAAATAAATAGTTTATAAAGTAGTAGGGTTATATACTTAATATTACTATTAATTAATCCGTAGTTATAAATTTTATAAAAAGGAAAATTAAAAAAGTAAAAATTAAAAAAGAATAGTTTATTAAAATAGTAGGAGGATTTATTAATACTATATATTAATACTATAGTGGGATGTTAAAGGTTCATATATAGTACACAGTATCTACCTAAATTAGCGATTTTATATAGCTAATAAAACATGAATTCAATATCAAATTATATTAAAAAAATAATTAAAATATATCTTTAGTATTACTTTATATACTATCAAGTTTTTATTTATTCTAGAAATTTTGTCGTAAAGTGATGAGAGGTTAAAGCTTATGAGTTTAATGTTTTAATTACTGTAGTGGGCTATAGGGCGTTTTAAGTGCTAATAACACTGTACTATATAATTTGTTTTACTCTTTCTATTTTTTCTTGTTTAATACTACTGTTAATTATGGAAAGAAATTATAAAAAAGTTTTAAAAGATATTTATAGTATTATTTACTAGTTAATAAAGTTTTAATATTTTTATTTTAATATATTTATATCTAGAGTCGGGAGATATTTATATTTATAAAAGGAGTAGGTTAGTAGTTTACTATGGCGTACTATAAAGGATATATAAACTTTTAGTACCCTACTATATATAAACGATATTAAAAATCGGCCGAGTAGTACGTAAAAGTAGAACTTTAAAATAAATAAAGGATTATATAAAGGGTCCCCTGATCGTTAACGAAAAAGGGTATATTATAATAAACCTAGCTATTTATATAGGCTAATATTAGAAGGTTTTATATATATTAAAATAAATAAGGTTTATTTTTTAAATAACTAGAACTTAGAAAACTTTATATAATAAAAGGTCGGGAGTTTTAATCAATAGTTAGGTTTAGAGCGTAATATATTTAATTTTCTTTCATATATAATATATAGTACCCCCCCGACGGAGTAATCCGCCGGGGCCGTACTATATATTACGTATTAAAGAAAAACTAAGTATATTGCGCTCTAAACCTAATTATGAACTGAAATTAACTAACTTAACTATTTTCTCTCTTTTATTAATAGCTGTTAACCTTTTATTATTTCTAGTTATTTAGAAGACGAGCTTTATTTACTTTAATATATATAAAACCTCTTAATATTAGCCTATATAAATAGCTAAGTTTAATATAATCTCTTTTTCTTAATAAATATTATCATTACCTAGGGGGGCTTATAAGAGCTATTTTAGGTATTAATTTATTATTTTATTTATATATATTTCTAGCCTATTTATTTTCGTTATTATAATTAAATTAGCGTTAATAAATTAGATTTTAATATTAATATTAGCCTAGCCGTTTAGGATATTTATATTATTATTTAGCTAAATTCCGTATTATTAAAAAGTATTTTATTACTTTTTAAGTATATTTATATTAACTATAATAGCTATAGTATCGAGCTAGTTAAAAAAAAAGGGGCCTAGTTTAAAGGGGATAGACTTATCGAGGAGTATCGTTAGTACTAGCTTACTAATTACTAGTTTTATATTAAATAAATAAGTTCCCGTTAAAATATTAATAGTTTATATATTAATAAGTTCGTTTAATAGGTTTATTTAGTAATTTATTTAGTTAGAATAGAGAGAAGTTTATAAAAAATATGAAAAGTAATAAAGATAAAAAGAACTTTTATAAACTTTAAAAAAAGCTAGATATTAGCCCTTTCTGCCCTTTTTTTAAAAACCTCTACGTTATTATTAAAGTTTAGAACCTTAATAGTTAAAAAAGGCCGCTTCTAACCTTTATAATTAACCTCTATAATTAACGTTTTTAATTATTACCGCTATATAATTAAAAGGGGAGTTTAGCTACGTAGCTTAGTAATATAAGCCTAGGGAGTCTAAGTATCTTATTTAATTTTTAGTGCGATTCTAAAAAAAGGTAGTTCGAATCCGCCTATAATTAACGTTTTTAGCCTATATAATTAGCGACTATATAACTAAGATATATACCCTATAACCCCCTTAATAAGGGGCGGCTATATATAGTTAATTAAAATAATATTAATCCTTTATTATATATATATATATATATTATAAATTCTATATTATATATTAGACCTATATAACCCGCGGTTATATAATTAATATTTATATAACCGGATTAATAATATAATTAATTATTATAATTAGTTTATTAAATAGGGCCGAACTAATTAATTTAAAAGCGCTATTACCTAGATATAAGTATAAAATAATTATATAATATAAAAACTTATATATAAAGGGTTAACTTAGGACCCGCTTATTTATAAATCCACTAGTATTATATAAGCGTACGCGTAATGAAATAAATAGAAAAGATAGTACGTAAATAAATACGAAAACCTATATTATATAATATTAGGTCGTATTAAAAGACGGGTTTTAAAAAATAACGTTTTAAAACTTTATTCGGCTTATAATAACGTGATTAATTGCTTTAGTTTTAATAACGTTATACTTTATATTTAATATTTTTATATAAAGCGCCCTTTTAAATAATAAAAGTACGAAGACGTACTAAAGTTATAGAGCTCTAAAGCGTTTTTATAATAGTTATATAGTTACGTCGAGCTATAAATATACTTATTTTATATTCTTTTTCTATATTTTATTAATAAATTTATAATATAGCGTTTAAGCGATTGATATTGAAAGTTAAAAGAGGAAAAGGAGTAGACTAGTAATACTTTATTTAATTTTTATTATAAATTGATAAGTATTTAATTTAAAATTACTAAAATAGTAGGCCGTTTTATTTATATCCGAACTATTTAAAAACAGGTAAAGGGGCAGTATATAAAAACTTTCATTTATATTATATAAGAGCTAATAAAAAACAAAATATTTTTTTTATATTAAATACTTATAAATAATAAATTCCCCCGACGGAGTAATCCGCCGGGGCCGTACTGTGTATTACGTATTAAGGAAAACTAAGTATATTGCGCTCTAAACCTAACTATTAACTAAAACTCCTAACCTTTAACCGTAATCCTCTAAGTTCTAGCCGTTTAGAGGGCGAGCTTTATTTACTTTAACGTATATAAAACCTCTTAATACTAGCCTATATAAGTAACTAGGTCTAATATAATATACTCCTTTTTATTAAAAGTTAAAGGACCCCTTATATAACCCCTTATATTTATAATATAGCTCGTATTTAAGGGGTTATTAGCTCTATAAAATATAATTTTTAAATTAATATTAATATACTAAATCTTAATATCTATATTAACCCGGCTATTTATAGTATTTATATTATTATTTAACTAGATTCTATTTTATTAAAAGGTATTATATTACTTTTTTAGCGTATTTATATTAACTATAATAACTAGGGCGTTAAAGGGGCCTAAAAATCTATTAAGTCCTAGAGGGGGAGACCTATTGAGGGGTATTATTAAAGAGTCCTAGCCCGCTAATTACTAACTATATATTAAATAAATAAGTTCTCGTCGAGGTAATTAATTAACTAGCTAACCGCTTAACTAATTATTTAACTAATTATCTATCTAGCTAGTAGTTTATATATTAATAGGTTTATTTAATAGTTTATTTAGTTTAAATCGAGAGTAATTTATAGGTAATATAAAAAGTAATAAGAATAAAAAAAATCTTTATAAGCTTTAATACGCTAAATTTTAGCCCTTTTAGCCCTTTTTTTTTAAAAAACTCTACGTCGCTATTAAAGTTTAAAATCTCTATAGTTAAGGGCCGCCTCTAACCTTTATAGCCGACCTCTATAGTTAACCTTTCTAGCTACTATTACTACGTAAATATATCGCTTAGTTTATTATTAATAAATAATAGGGTAGCTTATTTATCCCGAATTATATAACGGTTTTCGTATTAAAATTACTATATTAAATTAAGCGCGTATTTAGGGTATATTATATATATTATATAATTAAAAAGTATATTATATTATATATTTTTTTTTAAAAGCCTAATCCCGTTAAGGTCGATCTTTTGCGCCTATAAAGCTAGAAAAAAACCACTATATAAATAATAAATTATAAACAACCTTTTAACTATTAATACTTTTAATAATATTAACTAACGTTTTTTTAAAATTAATAATAAGTTCGCGTCCTTAGAGCTATTAGTTCCGTTTTTTAATAGTCTTTAAAAAGTTATTAAAAGTTCTAGAGGTTTATAATAGGTTTTTATATATTTCCTTAATACTTATAGTTTTTCTATTTAAATAGAAATTCTTATATGCTATTCTTAACTTTATAATTTATAATCCCCTAACTTTATATTCTAGCTTATTAAGTTCTATAATAATATAACCTTTTATATATAAACTTTTAAATACTATTTTAAAGAATGAAATATAAAAATCTAAATAATACTTCATTATATCCAGGAATTTTAATTTATAGTTAATAAGTAAGACTTTTTTAATAATTTCGAAAAGTCTAAGTTTTTTATAGTTTAATTTATCGCTTAGTCGTTTTATTTTAATGTTATAATAAAAAGAATAGGCATTATCCCCTTTTTTCTAAAGTTAGTCGTTTAATCTTTAATTTATTTACGTTTCTTTTTATATATTAATATATAGATTCGAGGTTTGTAAATACTCTTTTAAGTAGGTTAGTTAACTATAATTAAAATACTATTATACGATATAGTCGTAAATAGTTCTTTAGACTTTAGTAGTTTAATAATAAAGACGTAGAAAACTAATTATTATACTTCTATTAATAATAATAATAGCTATAGCTTATTATAGGGTTTATATAGCCTACTTTTTACTTTTTTTATAAATCGCGCAGTTTTTAATTGTTTTTATAATTTAGTATATATAGCGGATTTATTATAAAACTATTAAATCCGTTTTTATATTTTAATAATTATTTCAAACCCGTATATAGGTATATTATAAATCTTTATAATAAACTTAGGGGTTATTCTTTTAATCGGGCTAATATTAATCCTTTTAGCTATTATAGAGGCTTTATAGCTAATATAAAGCTACTTTTTCTTTTATTAAGAATAATTTATATTTCTTTGGGGACTACGACTTTATAGTTAGGTCTTTAATTAAAACTATTTATTTTACTATTTTCTAAACTTTTTTAATAACTAATTCGGAGATTATATTTTAATAGAAATTCGTTTTATTTAATTTATTATTAATTTAGATCTTTATTTATTATAAAGTTCGTAAAGTTTTTATAATTTATATAGATTATAATATTATATTTAGTCCTAGATAGTTATAGTTTTTATTTCTAAGACGCTTTAATAATAGTTATTAGTTCTTTATTATAAGTTTATTAATGGCTATGTAGCTTAGTAATATAAGCCTAGGGAGTCTAAGCGCTTATTTAATTTTTAATACGATTTAAAAAAAAGCAGTTTAAATCTATTTATAGTTAACGCTTTTCGGTTTATATAACTAGCGACTACGTAATACTAATAAAGCGTACTCCGTAACCCTTTAATAGGGGGTAGTTATATATAGCTAAATATAACGTTAATCTATTATTTATATATATATAAATTATAAATTTTATATTATATACTAGACCTATATAACGCGTAGTTATATAACTAGCGCCTACGTAACCGGATTAATAATATAATAACTTATTATAATTAGTTTATTAAATAGGGCCGAACCGGTTAGTTTAAATATTATTATTTAGATATAAATATAAAATAATTATATAATAAAAAAACTAATATATAAAAGGTTAACCTAAGACCCGCTTATTTAGAAATCTATTAGTATTATATAAGCGCGCGCGCAATTAAATAAGTAGAAGAGATAGTACATAGATAAATACGAAAACCTATAATATATAAATTTATTAATTTAATTCTATTTTATAAAATACTTTAGAATAGAAGTAATATAAATAGAGTTTTTTTTATTCGTTTTATTATTTTATAACTATTTTTATAATAAAGTCCGAGGTATTAGTCTCGATTTTAAAAGGTTTTAAAAGGTCTAGAATTATAATAATTAATTTAAAAATAACTATATTTTTAATTTTAATAAAAGCTTTTTTATATTTAGAATCCTAAATATGTAAGTTATCTTTCTATATTAGATTATTAAAGGGTCTAATTATATTAATATAGTCTTTAAAAAATCGTTAATAAAAATTAATAAATCTTAAAAATCTTTATATATAGTGGTTTTTTTCCGGCTTTATAGGCGTAAAAGATTGACTTTAACGGGATTAGGCTTTTGATAGAAATTATATAATATAGTATACTTTTTAACTATATAATATATATAATATACCCTAAGTATATATTTAACTTAATATAGTAATTTTAATATAAAAACCGCCATATAATTTAAAATAAATAAGCTATCTTTTATATAGCGGTAATAGTTAAAAAGGTTAATTATAGAGGTTAGCTATAAAAGTTAAAAATAGCCTTCCTTAACTATAGAGATTCTAAACTTTAATAATAACGTAAAGGTTTTTAGAAAAAGGGCTAAAAAGGCTAATATCTAGCTACTCATACTAGAGCTCGTAAAGATTCTTTTTATTTTTATTACTTCCTATATTACTTATAAATCTCGATTTAAACTAAATAAATTACTAAATAAACTTATTAATATATAAACTATTAATTTATTAATAATAACCCTTAATAGGTCTCCCCCTCTAAAACTTAATAAATTCTTAAGCCCCCTCGATACCCTAGTTATCGTAATTAATATAAGTATATTAAAAAAAAATATAATACCCTTTAATAATATAAAATCTAGCTAGGTTATAATATAAATATTATAAATAGCTAGGCTAATATAAATACTAAGATTTAGTATATTAATATTAATTTAAAAATTATATTTTATAAAACTAATAACCTTTTAAATATAAGCTATATTATAAATATAAAGGATTATATAAGGGGTCCCCTAACTTTTAATAAAAAAGAGTATATTATACTAGACCTAGCTATTTACGTAGGCTAGTACTAAAAGGTTTTATATATATTAAAGTAAATAAAGCTCGCCCTTTAGATAGCTAGAATTACGTAGTAGAAGGTCGGGAGTTAATAAAAAGGAGAAAATAGTTAAGTTAGTTAATTACTATTTTAATTAGTAATTAGGTTTAGAGCGTAATATACCTAGTTTTCTCTAATATATAATATATAGTACGGCCCTGGCGGATTGCTCTATCGGGGGGACTAAGTTAAGTATATATTTAGGGTATATTATATATATTATATAATTAAAAAGTATATTATATCGTGTAATTTCTTTTAAAAGCCTAATCCCGTTAAGGTCGATCTTTTGCGCTTATAAAGCCGGGAAAAAACTACTATATATTTATTTTTATTTTTTAAAAGTTTTTAGGAAATCCGTTTAAACCCTTTTTCTTTTTAAATAGTTTAATAATTAGGTTTTTTTATAAAACCTACTTAGTAGTTTAACTTATTTATAGGTTATATTTTTATAATCACGAGATTCCTAGGATAACGTCGAGGTCTCTAATCTTTATAATATAATACTATAGTATTTTCTATTAATTATTAATAAATATTAAAACGTATATAGTTTCTCGATTAACGTATTTATAGTTATAGTTAACTCGTTCTCTTTATACTATTTATAATTAATATAGTTTATCTTTTGATATTTATAATAGATTAAGCTTATTTATTATTTTTAATAATATGAAACTTCTTTATATACTTTTATTACCCCCCGAAGGAGTAATCTACCGGGGCCGTACTATATATTATATATTAAAAAAAACTAAATATATTACGCTCTAAACCTAGCTATTAACTAAAACTCCTAACCTTTTACTACTTCTAGTCGTTTATAGGTAAGGTTTACTTATTTTAATATATATAAAACCTTTTATTACTAGCCCGTATAAATAGCTAGGTCTAGCATTTTATATATATATAGGTATTATCGTTTTTTAAGGCGGCTCATAAAAGACGTTTTAAATACTAATTTATTACCTTAACCCTATATATTTTTAACCTATTTATTTTAATTATTATAATTAAACTAATATTAATATATTAAATCTTAACATTAATATTAGCCTAGCTATTTATAATATTTATATTATTATTTAACTAAATTCCGTACTATTAAAAAGTACTTTATTACTTTTTAAATATATTTATATTAATTATAATAATTATAATATCGAGCTAGTTAATAAAAGGGCCTAGTCCGAGGAGGGTAAACTTATCGAGGGGCATTATTAAAGAGTCCTAGCCCGCTAATTATTATCTATATATTAAATATGAAGTAAGTTCTCGTTAATATAGTTTAACTAACCGGACTCTTAACTAATTCTAACTAGTTATTTAACTAATTACCTAGCTAGTAGTTTATATATTAATAAATTCGTTTAATAAATTTGTTTAATAGATTTATTTAATAATTTATTTAATTTAAACAGAGAAAAGCTTATAAATAATATAAGAAGTAATAGAGATAAAAAGAATCTTTATAAGCTTTAATATAATATAAAAGTAGCTAGATATTAGCCCTTTTAGCTCTTTTTTTTTTTAAAAAAAAACCTTTATAGCTAACCTTTATAATTAACCTTGTTAATTATTACCGCTATATAATAAAAAGGGTAACTTACTTATCCCGAATTATATAGCGGTTTTGATATTAAAATTATTATATTAAATTAAGTATATACTTAAAGTATATTTTATATATCATATAGTTAAGAAGTATACTATATTATATAATTTCTTTTAAAAGCCTGATCCCGTTAAGGTCGATCTTTTATATTTATAAAGCTAAAAGAAAACCACTATATAAATAAATCTTTTGTTTCTATCTTTTCTTTATATTATATAAATAGACTTAGTTAGGATTTCGTTTAAATTAAGTCCTCTTTTCTCGAATTTAAAGGATTATTTTTATTTTTTATAATTTTATTATACTATGTAAATAAAATTAGTTTATAATATTTTCTATATTAGGCCCTTTCTTTTTAAATTTAAAAACTTACTCTCTTATATTTATTAAAAGTCTTTATTTAACCCGTCCTTTAAAAGGATAAAGAGTATCCGTTATAATTAAATCTATTTTCGATTTTTTTTTAAACCTTTATATATTTAAAAAAAGGTAATAATATACTCGAGGTTATTTTTTTTAAAGGTATAGGGTTAATAAACGGGTATCTTTTTTTATTCCTATTACTAGGGTTTTAATAGGGGATATAGAGCTATTATATCTAAATTATCTTATATTTTTAAGTCCTTTTAAGTACTATTTTATCTATTCTTTACTATTTTAAGATATAAAATAGTTATTATTATAGTTAGCTATTTATAATAGTTATTTACATAGAACTTTTTTATTAATAATATTAGCTCGTTTTTCTAGAACAGGCTAATATTAGATTTATTTAAATTATTAATAATCTCTAATTATATACCCTAGCTTATTATACTTATAGTATTTAAATTCTTTTTTATAAATAGTTATTTTTTTTTTAATAACGTTAAGGTCTATAGGTCCGTTATATTATTTATAAATAGTATTTTAGTAATTACTGTTTTAATTATTACAGATTCGTTAATTTATCTAAAAGCTATATTAAAGTTATTATTAATACTTATATTCAAAACAAAATCTTTATTTACAATCCTTTTTTTGATTGATTTATAAAATCGGTTATTAAATTTAATAATAAGTTCGCTATATTAAAAGAAGTTATTTTGTTTATAAGCTATAATAAATATTACGTACTTGGTAAAGTATTTTTTGAAAGTTTTTTTATTAAAGTACTTTTTTTTAAATTATTTTAAACTATTTAAAAGCTCGTTTTTTAAAAAAGTTAATAATATATATAACTTTCTCGGTTTTATTAAGAAAGTCTTTATAATAAAAGTTTTAATGGTTTTTAATTTAAATTAAAAATCCTTAAAACTATTTAGGGTACTTTTATAAATAATAAATATATTAAATTTAAGTTTTTTTTATACTTTTTAGAGAATAGTATTAATAATATTAATACTAGCTCGGAGGGTATTAATTTCTTTTTAAAAAGCCTAAACGTTAATATTCGTTTTTTAATTTTTAAATTAAATAACTTTTTTTTTAAGTCTTAGATATATTAAAGGCTATTCTTAAACTAATAAATAATAACTTTGAAGTTATAAAGCTTATATATAGTTTTACTATATATTTTATATTTTAATAATATTTATATCTCTTTTTTTAACTCGTTCTTTAAATTATTTATAAATATCTTTCTTAAAAATAACCTTATTATTAAAGTTAACGTTTATTAAGGTTATTTCTATTTCTTTAACTAAGCTTTAAATAGGTTATGTAAAAAGAAAAAGGAGCCCGGGGTAAATAATTTTATAAGAGCATAGAAAAATATTGTTTATCTTACTTAGTTAGTCTTTTATAAAGTAAATTTATTAAATAGAAATAATTAAAGTATTATAGTTAGTTAGTTATAATACATATATTAGTAAAAGTTAAGGCTATAAAGGCTAAGTAAATAGTATTATATTAATAAATAGCTTTTTAAAAACTATATTTATATATTATAAAATATACAAAGCTTTAATAATTAATTATAGCTTTATTATAAAGGATTTTTAATAAAAATAGTTAAAAGTAATTATAAAAATTAATACTAAGTTAATTATTTAAAAAGCTATAATAAGTTTATCTTTAAGTCCGGCTTAGATCTATATTATATATAAATCTCGTTTTTAAATATACTTTTCATTTATATATTTATTTAATAGGCCCCGTATTTTAAATATATAGGCCCTATATTATAAAAAGTCAGGTTCTATATCTTTAATATATAGATTTCTTTATCTTTTATTGTTATATAACTTATCTTTTAGTTTTTCTATTTTAATTAAAGTAATATATATATATATTTATTTATATATATATATAGTATACTATAGCCGCTACGAGCCTGCGGGGCAGGCCCTAGTTTTAGTTATATATTATAGGTTTTTATATTTATTTACGTATTATCTTTTCTATTTATTTAATCGCTCGTATACTTATATAATACTAATAGATTTCTAAATAAACAGGTCTAAGGTTAACCTTTTATATATTAATTTCTATATTATATAATTACTTTATATTTATATTTAAGTAATAGCGCTTTTAAACTAACTAGTTCGGCCCTATTTAATAAACTAATTACGATAATTAATTATATTATTAATTTAGGTACGTAAGTACTAGTTATATGATTACGTATTATATAAGTCTAGTATATCATATATAATTTATAATATATATATATATATATATATAAAATAAAGGATTAATATTATTTTAATTAGCTATATATAGCCGCTATTTAGCTACGTAGCTCAGTAATATAAGCCTAAGGAGTCTAAGCGTCTCCCTTAATTTTAGCGCGATTTTATAGAAAGCGGTTTAAATCTACTTATAGTTAACGTTTTTTTAGCTTACGTAACTAGTAATTATATAATACTAAAAGAACGTACCCCGTAACCCCCTTAATAAGAGGCGGCTATATATAGCTAATTAAAATAACGTTAATTTATTACTTTATATATACGCATACTATAAATTCTATATTATATACCGGAATTACATAATTAATTATATAACCGGATTAATGATATAATAACTTATTATAGTTAGTTTATTAAGTAGGGCTAAACCGGTTAGCTTAAATACTATTACCTAGATATAAATAGAAAGTAATTATATAATAGAAAAACTAATATATAAAAAGGTTAACCTAGGACTTACTTATTTAGAAATCTATTAGTATTATATAAATATATGCGCGATTAAATAAGTAGAAGAGATAGTATATAGATAAATACGAAAACCTATAACATATAGCCGCTATTTATTAAGAGGGTTACGGGGTATATATTTTAATTATATAGTTATTAATTATATAGGCTAAAAAACGTTAACTACGGGCGGACTCGAACCGCTTTTTTTTAGATCGTATTAAAAATTAAACGAGCGCTTAGACTCCCTAGGCTTATATTACTAACCTACGTAGCCCTAGTCTTAGTTATATATATTAAGTTATAATAATTTATTCTTATTTTAATATTTTGAATAGGGTCCTAACAGCGTAATATTATTATTAATATAAATACTATCCTTAGTTTATTAAATATAGCCTAAGCTTTATTAAGTTAAATAAACTTACTATTCCTTTTTTCAAATTTACTTTTTTTTAAAAAGTTTATTATTAATAATACTATACCGAAATATTTAAATATAAATTTATAATAAAAGTTATAAAACCCTAGGAATACTTATATTTCTTTAAATATAAATAGTAGCTATTACTTAATACTAGACTATACTCGATCTTTATTTATAAATATCCCCTTTAAAGTAATTATATATTTTAAAAACTTTACTGTTTATTAATAAAAGCTATATTTATTTAACTTTATATAAAAATGGAATAGTTTTAGTTTTTTAAAAACCTTTTTAAGTCCTCTATATACTAGTCTTTAATTATAGAATAGACGAGGATATTATTTATATTTACTATATAATAAGTATTTAATAAATTAGCTAATATTTAGTAAATATATATTTAAAAAAACATAAGTATGTTTATAAAGCTAAATAGTATTAATCTATATTTAAAATATCCATATTTTATATAGAATACTATTTTTTATTTATTTAATAACCGAATTATAATATACTAATATACGTCTTTAATACTTATTTTTAAAATTTATTAAGTTTCTTTTATTCTATTTAAAAGTTTATTAATTAAAGGGAGAGGGTATTTAGTTTTTAATATAATTTTATTAGAACCCCTATAGTTTATATATAGCTTTAGGGATCCGTTTCTTTTAAAATAAATATTACTAGGGCCCTTATTTTATTTATTAAAGGGACGATTTTCTTATTTTTAAAGTTCTTAGTAATAAATCTCTTTAATTTATTAAGTTATTATTTATTTAAAAGATATATAGGTCCGTAAAGTAGTTTTATTTCTTTTAAAAAACTTAATTTTATACTTAACTCTCTTTAGGATTAGTATATTTATAATAATGCTTTTATTAAACGTAGCTACTTTAATTTAAAGCTTTTTAATAATAATTATTATTAGACTCTCGTGTTTTTTTAAATAATATTATTAAAGGCTATATATTTATTATAGCCCTATAAATATAAATATATATATATTTTTATTATTTTTAATAATGTTTTATATAAGCGCGGCTAGCTTAGTTATAAATATCCGGTTATATAGTAGTTTCTGTCCGGCTTTATAAGTATAAAAGATCGACCTTAACGAGATTAAGCTTTTAAAAGAAATTATATAATATAATATACTTTTTAATTATATAATATACATAATATACCCTAAATACGCGCTTAACTTAATATAATAATTTTGATATAAAAACTACTATATAATTTAGGATAAATAAGCTATCCTATTTATTACGTAGCGGTAATAATTAAAAAGGTTAATTATAAAAGTTAGCTATAAAAGTTAGTTATAAAGGTTAAAAGCGGCCTTTAACTATAGAGGTTCTAAACTTTAATAGTAATATAAAGGTTTCTAAAAAAAAGGGTTAAAAGGGCTAATATTTAGCTACTTATATTAAAGCTCGTAAAAATTCTTTTTATTTTTATTATTTCTTATATTATTTATAAACTTTTTTATTTAAACTAAGTAAACTACTAAATAAACCTATTAAACGAACCTATTAATATATAAACTACTAGTCTATATTTAATATATAGTTAGTAATTAACGGGTTAACGATACCCCTCGATAAGTCTACCCCCCCGGACTAGGCCCCTTTTTTAGCTAGCTTAACGCTATAATTATTATAACTAACATAAATACGCTTAAAAAATAATAAAGTACTTTTTAATAGTACGGGATTTAGCTAGGTAACGGTACGAACGTTATAGACGGCCGGGCTAATATTAACGCTAAAATTTAGTATATCGACGCCGGCCTAGTACTAGACCTAGCCGTTTATACAGGCTAGTACTAAGAGGTTTTATATACGTTAGAGTAAATAAAGCTCGCTCTTTGAACGGCTAGAATTTAAAAGACTATAATAAAAAGTCGAGAGCTATTTTATTTAGTAATTAAGTTTAGAGCGTAATATACCTAGTTTTTTTTAATATATAATATATAGTACGGCCTTAGCGGATTACTTTATTAAAAGGAAATATCCGGTTATAGTATTAAATATTCGTTTTTATATTAATAACTAAATTCTTTTTATTTTATAGAGTATTAAAATAGGAATAAGTCCCCTATATTTTCTAAGTATAAAGTTCTAATAAATAGCTGTTAAACTTTTTTAAAATAGCTTTTTAAATCTATAAAAAATAATATTAATTAAAAAACTAGTTTCGTTTTTATTTTTTTATTATTAGCTTTATATATAAAAAAAGGATTTATTACTATCGATTAATCTATAGTTAAAGGAGGAAAGTTTAAAAAATAGAAAATTAAAAAAGAATGGTCTATTAAAATAGTAGGAGTATTTACTATTATTATATATTAATACTATATAAACGATATTGAGAATTGCCCGAGTAGTACGTAAAGGCAGAATATTAAAACAAATAGAATATACCCTAAATACGCGCTTAATTTAGTATAATAATTTTAATATAAAAACCGCTATATAATTCGGGAGAAGTAATTTATCTTTTTAAATTATTTATTAATAATAAACTAAATAATATATTTATATAGTAATAACGGCTAAAAAGGTTAACTAAAGACGTTAGTTATAAAGGTTAAAAACGACCTTCAACGATAAAGGTTCTAAACTTTAATAATAGAATAAAGGTCTTTTAAAAAAGAGCTAAAGAGGCTAATATTTAGTTATTTTTTATATTAAAACTTATAAAGATTTGTTTTATTCTTATTATTTTTTATATTATTTATAAACTTCTCTTTCTTTAAACTAAATAAATTACTAAACAAACTAATTAAACGAACTTATTTATATATAACCTACTAGCTAAGTAACTAGTTAAATAACTAGTCAGAACTAATTAAAAATCCGGTTAATTAAATTATATTAATAAGAACCTAATAATGCCCTTTAATATATTTACCCCCCTCGGACTAGGCCCCTTCTTTAAGTAGCTCGATACTATAGCTATTATAATTAATATAAATATATTTCAAAAATAATAAAATACCTTTTAATAATATAGAATTTAGCTAAAAAAATAATATAAATATAATAAATAGCCGGGCTAATATTAATATTAGCATTTAATTTATTAATATGTACTTAGTTATAATAACTAAAATAAATAAACTAGAAATATATAAGATCAAGGTAATAAATTAATATTTAAAATAGCTCTTACGAGCCCCCCCTAGGTAATAACTATATTTATTTAAGAAAAAAATTATATTAAACTTAGCTATTTATATAGGCTAGTATTAAGAGGTTCTATATATATTAAAATAAATAAAACTTATTCTTTAAATAACTAGAAGTAGTAAAAGGTTAGGAATTAATAAAAAAGGGGAAATAGTTAAGTTAATTGACTATTATTTTAGTTAGTAATTAGGTTTAGAGCGTAGTATACCTAGTCTTTTTTAATATATAATATATAGTACGGCCCTAGTAAATTGCTCTATTACGAGGGAATTTAATAACTATAATTTAAAGGTTTTTTTATACTCCTAAAGTCTATCTAGTTTTATTAATTTATTAATAAAAATTAGCTAATTTCTTTTTAATAATTAAATCGTTTTATATAAAGTAATTTAACGAGGCTATTAAAAAAACTAATAGTATATATATTATAAGTTTTCGTATTTATCTACGTACTATCTCTTCTACTTATCTAATTGAGCGTGCGCTTATATAATACTAATAGATTTCTAAATTAGCGGGTTCTAGGTCAACTCTTTATATATTAATTTTTATACTATATAATTACTTTATATTTATATTTAAAAAATAGCGTTTTTAAATTAAAAGGGTTTAGCCCTATTTAATAAATTAACTATAATAATTAATTATATTACTAATCCGGTTATATAGGTACTAGTTATATAATTGTGCGTTACGTAGGTCTAGTATATAATATTAAATTTATAATATACGTATATATAAAATAAAGGATTAACGTTATTTTAATTAGCTATATATAGCCACCCCCTACCGAGGGGGTTACGGGGTATATATTTCTATTTTTATATAGTTATTAATTATATAAGTATAGAAAAACGTTAACTATAAGCAAATTCGAACTACCTTTTTTAAAAACGCGCTAAAAGTTAGGCGAGACGCTTAGACTCCCTAGACTTTTATTTCTAAGCTACGTAGCTAAAACTAATAGTATAATACTAGGTCTTTTATATATTATACCTAGTTAGTCGTTCTTTTAATATAATAATAATATATATACTCCCTCGCTTCCCTTATCCCCCTTTTACCCTTTTTTTATACTTGAATTAATAGGGTTTTATAAAGTTATTAACTATTTAAATTATAAAATAAAGGGGTTTAACCCCGCTTTTTATTTTAACCTAGGTATAATATAGTATACAATATACTTTTAATAAATATAACGGAAACCCTAATCGTTTTTATATTAATTAACTATTAACGAGTTTATTATTTATAGTTAATAAAGAATGCCTATACCTCGTTTATATTAGTATTTAACATTTTAAAAGACGTTAATATATTATTAGTATACCCTCTTTTATTTTATTTATTAATATTATATTAGTCCTATATTTCTACCCTATACTAGCTATATTAATTTATAAAAGCTTAAAGATTATAATAATATAGCTAAGTACTATAGTTAAAAAGAATATATGTAAAGTAGGTTTTATATATTAAATAGATTTAAGCTTAACGTTCTTTAGAAACTATTATAATAATTAGCCTTTTTTTTAAACTAGGCCTTATTAAAAATTTATTAAGCCCTAGCTAGAGCCTTATAGCTAAGCTAAGCTTAGTTAGATATTTATTATATAAATACCTTTATAATTAGCCCGTAAAATAGTTTTTACTTTTTATTTTATATTACGATCGTTTTATATACTTTTATTATATTATTAACGAACTCGTATTCCCTATTTAGATCTATAACGAAGGACTCTTTAATAATATTTAATAATATAATACTAGCTTTAAGTTTATTTAAAACCTATATAGTTAAAATAGAAGTACTACTATCTATACTTAGCTCGAGAGCTAATTAAAGATATATATTATTTAGGATTAATTAAAAAAAATATTAGCCTCTATAGTTAGCTAGCTAAATAAAAGTACCGAGAGGTTCTATAAAATAATAAAAAAAACTTTAGAGTTATTTATATTATAATTAAAGAGCTTTATAATATATAGTGGTTTTTTTCGAGCTTTATAAATATAAAAGATCGACCTTAACGGGATTAGGCTTTTAAAAGAAATTATATAATATAATATACTTTTTAGTTATATAATATATATAATATACCCTAAGTATATATTTAACTTAATACAATAATCTTAATATAGAAACTACTATATTATTCGGGATATATAAGCTATTCTATATAATAATAATAGTTAAAAAGGTCGATTATAAAGGTTAGTTATAAAGGTTAGAGATAGCCCTTAACTATAAAGGTTCTAAACTTTAAGAATAACGTAAACGTTTTTTAGAAATAAAACGCTAAAAGAGCTAATATTTAGCTATTTAGAGCTTGTAAAAAATCTTTTTATTCTTATTACTCTTTATATTACCTATAAAGTACTTTTAATTCAAGCTAAATAACCTATTAAATAAACGTATTAATATATAAATTACTAGTCTTTATTTAATATATAGTTAGTACTTAACGGGCTAATAATGCCCCTAAATAGGTCTCCCTTTCTAGGGCTTAATAAATTATTAGGCCCCTTTAATACTTCAATTATTATAATTAACGTAAATATATTAAAAAAGTAGCGTAATACCTTTTAATAATATAGAATTTAACTAACGTACTTTACTAATTAGCGACGTATATTAATTAGCGACGCACTTTATTTTTTCAATATTTTATAAGTTTATATAACTATAATATAGCTACGTAGCTTAGTAATATAAGCCTAGGGAGTCTAAGCGTTTTATTTAACTTTTAGTATAATTCTAAAAAAGGTAGTTCGGATCTACCCGTAGTCGACGTTTTTCTATGCTTATTTAATTAATAACTATATAAATATAGAAATATATACCCTATAACCCTTTAATAAAGGGCGGCTATATATAGCTAAATAGTTACGTTAATTTATTATTTATATATATATTATAAATTCTACGTTATATATTAAGCCTATATAATATATAATTATATAATTAGTATCTATATAACCGGATTAATAATATATTAATTATTATATTTAGTTTTATTAAATAAAGCCGAACCGGTTAGTTTAAAAGCGCTATTATTTAGACATAAGCGTAAAGTAATTATATAATATAGAAAGTATTAAAATATATAAAGGGTTTACCTAGGACCCACTTAGTTAGAAATCTACTAGTATTATATAAGTGCACGCGCGATTAGATAAGTAGAAGAGATAGTACGTAAATAAATATAAAAACCTATAACACATACTCTTTTTTATTAAGGGTTAGGGGAGCCCTTATATAATCCTTTATATTTATAATATAGCTCGTATTTAAAGGGTTATTAACTTTATAAAATATAATTTTTAAACTAGTGTCGATATATTAAATTTTAATATCTATATTAGCCCGGCTATTTATAGCGTTTATATTATTATTTAGCTAAATTCTATATTATTAAACGGTATTATATTACTCTTTTAATATATTTATATTAGTTACGATAGCTAGGGTATCGAGGGGGCCTAATTTATCGAGCCCTAGAGGGGGAGACCTATTAAAGGGCATTATTAGCCCGCTAATTACTAACTATATATTAAATATAGAGTAGGTTCTCGTTTAGCTAGTAGTTTACATATTAATAGGTTTATTTAGTAGTTTATTTAGTTTCAATCGAACTTATAGGTATTATAAAAAGGAATAAAAATTAAAAAAATCTTTATAAACTCTAATATAAATAGCTAAATATTAGCCCTTTTAGCCCTTTTTTTAAAAAACCTCTACGTTACTATTAAAATTTAGAACCTTTATAATTAAAGGCCGCCTCTAACCTTAATAGCCGACCTTTATAATTAACCTTTTTAATTACTATTACTATATAAATAGTAGTTTACTTATCTTAGATTAAATAGCGGTTGTTATATTAAAATTATTATACTAAGTTATATATATATTTAGGGTATATAGTGGTTTTTTTCCGGCTTTATAAGCGCAAAAGATCGACTTTAATAGGATTAGGCTTTTAAAAAAATTATATAATATAATATACTTTTTAACTATATAATACGCGCAATATACTCTAAATATATACTTAATTTAATATAATAATTTTTAATATAAAAACCGTTATATAATTCGGGATAAATAAGCTATCCTATTTATTATATAATAGTAATAGTTAGAAAAGTTAACTATAGAGGTTAGTTATAAAGGTTAACTATAAAAGTTAGAAATAGCCTTTTTTAACTATAGAGGTTCTAAATTTAAATAGCGACGTAGAGGTTTTTAAAAAAAGGGTTAAAAGGGTTAATATCTAGCTACTCTTTATACTAAAGCTCGTAAAGATTCTTTCTATCCTTATTACTTTCTATATTACTTATAAGCTTCTCTCTATTTAAACTAAATAAACCACTAAATAAACCTATTAAACGAACCCATTACGTATTTAGGGTATATTATATATATTATATAGTTAAAAAGTATACTATATTATATAATTTTCTTTAAGAGCCTAATCCTGTTAAGGTCGATCTTTTATATTTATAAAGCTAAAAAGAAACTACTATATAATTATTTTGTACTTACATCTAGATAATAGCGCTTTTAAATTAACTAGTTTAGCTTTATTTAATAATCTAATTATAATAATTAATTATATCACTAATTTAGTTATATAAGTACTAATTATAAAGCTATGCCTTATATAGGTCCGGTATATGATATAAAGCTTATAATATATTTAAATAATAAATTAACGTTACTATTTAGCTATATATAGTTACCCTTTATTAAGGGGTTACGGGGTATATATTTCTATATAGTGGTTTTTTTTTCTAGCTTTATAGGTATAAAAGATCGACTTTAACGAGATTAAGCTTTTAAAATAAATTATATAATATAGTACACTTTTTAACTATATAATATATATAATATACCCTAAATACGCGCTTAACTTAATATAATAATTTCGATATAAAAACTACTATCTAATTCGGGATAAATAAACTACCCTTTTTATTACGTAGCGGCGGCGGTTATAAAGTTAGAGGTAGCCTTTAATTATAGAGGTTCTAAACTTTAATAGCGATATAGAGGTTTTTAAAGAAAGGGCTAAAAGGGCTAAAATCTAGCTACTTAGAGCTTATAAAATTCTTTTTATCTTTATTACTTCTTATATTATTTATAAACTTCTCTTTATTTAAACTAAATAAACTACTAAAAATAAATATTAAACGAACCTATTAATATATAAACTATTAGTTTATATTTTTCTATAGTTAATAATTAGCGGGCTAATAATACCCCTCGATAAGTCTGTCCCTTAAACTAGGCCCCTATTTTAACTAGCTCGATACTATAGTTATTATAATTAATATAAATATATCTAAAAAATAACAAAGTACTTTTTAATAATACGGAATTTATCTAAATAACGGTATAAATA
Organism: Colletotrichum acutatum; assembly: GCF_030867785.1. Taxonomy (NCBI): domain Eukaryota; kingdom Fungi; phylum Ascomycota; class Sordariomycetes; order Glomerellales; family Glomerellaceae; genus Colletotrichum; species Colletotrichum acutatum. The sequence goes on along the minus strand of NW_026849247.1, from coordinate 273 downwards.
TTATAAATAGCCGGGCTAATATTAAATTTAAGATTAATATATTAATATTAACTTAGTTATAATAATTAAAATAAATAGGTTAAAAGATATATAAAGTTAAAATAATAAACCGGTATTTAAAACGGCTTTTATAAACCCCTTTAAAAAATAATAATATCTATATAAAACTAGACCTAGCTATTTATATAGGCTAGTATTAAGAGGTTTTATATATATCAAAGTAAATAAAGTTACTCTTTAAATAGCTAGAATTATATAATAAAAAGTCGGGAG
>NW_026849246.1:0-33925 GCF_030867785.1 Colletotrichum acutatum | reverse complement strand
ACATAGTTTATTACGCCCCGGCTAAGCTGTTTAGGGCTCGCATGATTATCTACATATTCTCCACATTCGTTCATATCCTTGCCTCCCAGAAGCCCATACAAGTCTTGTTCGTCTCCGTATGTGTCTTTTTTAGTTTTGCATGTCGATGCTGCGGTTGCTCGTGGGGTTAGTAGCAGGCCATCTCGGAGTTGTTTCTCAAAGTGTTCGACGTCCTATCGTCGGCGGCCGAAGCTAGTCCTGCTGTCGATGGCACGAGGATGCGTGGGGGTGTCTCCGGTTAATTTGATGATGTTAGTTGCGTGTGGTTTCGCTGCTGGCTGATCTGTGCATCTAGCCTCTCCGTGCTCATGGCGAACTTGATCGTCTCTTTGACAACGTCTACGCTTGGCGACCAATCCTTAGGGTCGGACGCGCGCTTTCCTCCCAGGAAGTATGACAGATTTCCTCTCCGCGTTTCCGTCTGTTGGAGCATCCGAGTCCGCTGTGCCGTCCACTGTGTGCATCGAAAGAGAAAATGCTCTACCGTTTCTGCAGATTGCCCGCAAGCGCATAGCGCCGCGGCGGTTGCGCCGATCTGGTAGAGGTACCAGTTCAGCCTTGCCATTCCGGTGCGTAGTTGCGCTAGAATGCTGGCTTCTTTCCAGGCCAGTCCGTCATACAGCTTGCGTGTGTGGTTTCCCGGCAGGGCTATGTCGATCTTCTTCGAATATGCTCCTACGTTGTCGGGCAAGGCTCCGTGCTTCTGTCGCACGCTCTGTAAAGCGATCCTAAGTGCCGTCGAGTAGGCTCTGGCCGGCCGTTTTTGTGGTGTCTTGTTTACTTGGGTACTTTCCTTTGCTGCTGCTTTGGCCGCTTGCGCCAGGTCTGACTCTATCGATGATGGAAGCCAGAAGAGAGTGACTCTGTTGCCTCGTCTCTGCAGAGCTTGCACGCTGGCATATAGTTGTCGGATCTCTTGTTGGCCTGACTGCTGCCGCGGGTTGTGCATCACCAACACTGCCGCTTTGTTGCGGGTGAAGACGTGGATGGCCCGGTACTCGAGTCTCTCTGGGAGAGACTTGACCGCTTCTGCCAGTGCCGCTAGCTCTGCTACATACGGGTTCTGCTCCGTTCTCTGACCGAACGTACGCGAGGCCGTCACGACGCCACCGCCCCCTCTGAAAGATGCGGGCAGCGTCGTCGCCGTTCCAAAGCCCACAACCTCGTTCCTTGCTGAGCTCCCTGTCGCTATCCTCACTGCCCATCCAGACCGGATTGCCTCAGAGGCCTTGACCGTGTCGTCGTCGACTACTGTATCAATACGACGTTCCCAAGGAGCGATCGAATACCCTTCGATAGTCTCCAGCTTGTCAAGGGGTAGGTCGCGATAGGCCTCCGCCATCAACTGGAAGGGTGACGGAAACCGTCTAAAGGCCACCGCCCGCAGACGTCGAAGCGGATGGGTCTTGGGAAGGCTTCGCAGCCGTACCCAGAATGTCGTTGATTTTCTGTCGTACCTCTCTTGCGCCGATTGTATGCTTGCCTCCGCTTCAGCGACCGCCGTGGCCACCGTGTTGAAGGTTCCCACGATCGCTTGGGCGCCAATCCTCTGCACTCGGTTGATCACCCTCATCTGCGCTGCTCGACACCTGTACCTCCAGACGTTCGACGCGTAGTCCATCGTCGGTGCTACGGCCGCCACGAAAAGCTGTCTGGCCGTCGCCGGAGACAGGCCTTTGAGCCGTTTGAGCCCCAGCACGGCCTCCAGCCCTTTTGTCGTCGCGTCTGCGATGTGCTTTTCGAAACGGAGTTTCGTGTCCATCATCACTCCCAATACTTTGACGTGGTCCTTTGCTCGGACAGTGTCACCTTTGATGACGAAGCTGGTTGAGTCCGCCGGCAGCCTCCAGTTGCGCGTGAAGTGGATGATGGCCGTCTTGTCCGTCTCGAACGTCGCCCCGCTTCGTCGTTCCCACGCGAGTGCTCGATCGATAATATCTTGGATGCCCTGACGGTTTGCTTCGCGCGATCGGCCTGTGACCCACGCCGTGTAGTCATCGACGAAGGCCAGCGCGCCCCCGTTCTCGTCGATTTGGTGCTGTACGAGATCGGCGTTGAAGAAGAGGAAGAGCACGGGCGAAAGCGGCGAACCCTGAGGCAGTCCGGCTTGTGGTAGCGGACGAGCCTCGGACTCGTGACCGTTAACCAGGATGCTTGCCGTTCTATGGGAGCAGAAGGCGTCCACCCATCTCACCAGCTTGTCCGGGATCCCCCGCGCTCTGAGTCTTTGAAGTAGTCTCTCTTTGTACACACCATTGTATGCTCCCTTGACATCGAAGCTGACCAGACTGACCACCTTTCTCTTTCTCCACGCTCTGTAGATGTACTCCTGCAGCAGTACCAGCGCCTGCTCTGCCGACCTCTGCTTGCGAGCGCCAAAGTGGCTCGTGGGAAGGAGGCCGAACGTCTCGACAGCGTGCGAGATACGTTCTGCCAGGACCGACTCCAGCACTTTTCCGAGCGTCGAGAGAAGCGAGATCGGTCGCCAGGCCTTCGCTATACCGTAGTCGCTTTTGTTTGGCTTCTTCAGCGGGATGATCTTTGCGTGTCGCCACTGCCTCGGCAACACCCCTTCATCCAGTGAGGTCTGGAAGAGTGTAAGCACCCTCTCCTTCACCACTGGCCACGTGTGCTTCCACACTGCCACCGGCAGACCGTCCTCTCCGGGTGCTTTCCACGACTTTGCCGCAAAGAGCTGTCTCTCTACTTCTCCCAGTGTGAGGTTAGGGAAGGGTACCGGCGATCGTTGTGGCCGATCCCCCTCCTCCTCGATCATGCTGGGGAGAGGAGGGAAAAATGTGGAGAGCAGCTCTTCGGCCTGTTCTGCGGCGTCTCCCGTTTGGGAACCATCCGCCCTTTTAAGTTGAGGTATCTTGTCGAAAGATGCCCCTTTACTGGCGTCGAGATACTTCGCGGCCTTCCAGATATTGGCGTCGTCGGCCAGAAAGTCCTCCCAATGGCTCTTCTTCTGTTGTCGGATGGCATCGTGATATTGCTTGGCTGCCGAGCGTGCGCGTTGCTCCAGTTCAGGTTGACTGTTACCTGCCCTTCTCTCCGCTCTCGCCCGGTTTCTCCAGTGGGTATGGATCTGCCGGAGCTGGGTGAGGTCAGCCGTCCACCATCTCTTTGCATACGGTGATGGCTTGGCCGTAGGTGGTCAGTGCCATCGTACTGGCCAGTACGGCACGAGCCACTAGACATCCGTCACCGTCGGCCAATGCCATCACCGTATGCAAAGAGATGGTGGACGGCTGACCTCACCCAGCTCCGGCAGATCCATACCCACTGGAGAAACCGGGCGAGAGCGGAGAGAAGGGCAGGTAACAGTCAACCTGAACTGGAGCAACGCGCACGCTCGGCAGCCAAGCAATATCACGATGCCATCCGACAACAGAAGAAGAGCCATTGGGAGGACTTTCTGGCCGACGACGCCAATATCTGGAAGGCCGCGAAGTATCTCGACGCCAGTAAAGGGGCATCTTTCGACAAGATACCTCAACTTAAAAGGGCGGATGGTTCCCAAACGGGAGACGCCGCAGAACAGGCCGAAGAGCTGCTCTCCACATTTTTCCCTCCTCTCCCCAGCATGATCGAGGAGGAGGGGGATCGGCCACAACGATCGCCGGTACCCTTCCCTAACCTCACACTGGGAGAAGTAGAGAGACAGCTCTTTGCGGCAAAGTCGTGGAAAGCACCCGGAGAGGACGGTCTGCCGGTGGCAGTGTGGAAGCACACGTGGCCAGTGGTGAAGGAGAGGGTGCTTACACTCTTCCAGACCTCACTGGATGAAGGGGTGTTGCCGAGGCAGTGGCGACACGCAAAGATCATCCCGCTGAAGAAGCCAAACAAAAGCGACTACGGTATAGCGAAGGCCTGGCGACCGATCTCGCTTCTCTCGACGCTCGGAAAAGTGCTGGAGTCGGTCCTGGCAGAACGTATCTCGCACGCTGTCGAGACGTTCGGCCTCCTTCCCACGAGCCACTTTGGCGCTCGCAAGCAGAGGTCGGCAGAGCAGGCGCTGGTACTGCTGCAGGAGTACATCTACAGAGCGTGGAGAAAGAGAAAGGTGGTCAGTCTGGTCAGCTTCGATGTCAAGGGAGCATACAATGGTGTGTACAAAGAGAGACTACTTCAAAGACTCAGAGCGCGGGGGATCCCGGACAAGCTGGTGAGATGGGTGGACGCCTTCTGCTCCCATAGAACGGCAAGCATCCTGGTTAACGGTCACGAGTCCGAGGCTCGTCCGCTACCACAAGCCGGACTGCCTCAGGGTTCGCCGCTTTCGCCCGTGCTCTTCCTCTTCTTCAACGCCGATCTCGTACAGCACCAAATCGACGAGAACGGGGGCGCGCTGGCCTTCGTCGATGACTACACGGCGTGGGTCACAGGCCGATCGCGCGAAGCAAACCGTCAGGGCATCCAAGATATTATCGATCGAGCACTCGCGTGGGAACGACGAAGCGGGGCGACGTTCGAGACGGACAAGACGGCCATCATCCACTTCACGCGCAACTGGAGGCTGCCGGCGGACTCAACCAGCTTCGTCATCAAAGGTGACACTGTCCGAGCAAAGGACCACGTCAAAGTATTGGGAGTGATGATGGACACGAAACTCCGTTTCGAAAAGCACATCGCAGACGCGACGACAAAAGGGCTGGAGGCCGTGCTGGGGCTCAAACGGCTCAAAGGCCTGTCTCCGGCGACGGCCAGACAGCTTTTCGTGGCGGCCGTAGCACCGACGATGGACTACGCGTCGAACGTCTGGAGGTACAGGTGTCGAGCAGCGCAGATGAGGGTGATCAACCGAGTGCAGAGGATTGGCGCCCAAGCGATCGTGGGAACCTTCAACACGGTGGCCACGGCGGTCGCTGAAGCGGAGGCAAGCATACAATCGGCGCAAGAGAGGTACGACAGAAAATCAACGACATTCTGGGTACGGCTGCGAAGCCTTCCCAAGACCCATCCGCTTCGACGTCTGCGGGCGGTGGCCTTTAGACGGTTTCCGTCACCCTTCCAGTTGATGGCGGAGGCCTATCGCGACCTACCCCTTGACAAGCTGGAGACTATCGAAGGGTATTCGATCGCTCCTTGGGAACGTCGTATTGATACAGTAGTCGACGACGACACGGTCAAGGCCTCTGAGGCAATCCGGTCTGGATGGGCAGTGAGGATAGCGACAGGGAGCTCAGCAAGGAACGAGGTTGTGGGCTTTGGAACGGCGACGACGCTGCCCGCATCTTTCAGAGGGGGCGGTGGCGTCGTGACGGCCTCGCGTACGTTCGGTCAGAGAACGGAGCAGAACCCGTATGTAGCAGAGCTAGCGGCACTGGCAGAAGCGGTCAAGTCTCTCCCAGAGAGACTCGAGTACCGGGCCATCCACGTCTTCACCCGCAACAAAGCGGCAGTGTTGGTGATGCACAACCCGCGGCAGCAGTCAGGCCAACAAGAGATCCGACAACTATATGCCAGCGTGCAAGCTCTGCAGAGACGAGGCAACAGAGTCACTCTCTTCTGGCTTCCATCATCGATAGAGTCAGACCTGGCGCAAGCGGCCAAAGCAGCAGCAAAGGAAAGTACCCAAGTAAACAAGACACCACAAAAACGGCCGGCCAGAGCCTACTCGACGGCACTTAGGATCGCTTTACAGAGCGTGCGACAGAAGCACGGAGCCTTGCCCGACAACGTAGGAGCATATTCGAAGAAGATCGACATAGCCCTGCCGGGAAACCACACACGCAAGCTGTATGACGGACTGGCCTGGAAAGAAGCCAGCATTCTAGCGCAACTACGCACCGGAATGGCAAGGCTGAACTGGTACCTCTACCAGATCGGCGCAACCGCCGCGGCGCTATGCGCTTGCGGGCAATCTGCAGAAACGGTAGAGCATTTTCTCTTTCGATGCACACAGTGGACGGCACAGCGGACTCGGATGCTCCAACAGACGGAAACGCGGAGAGGAAATCTGTCATACTTCCTGGGAGGAAAGCGCGCGTCCGACCCTAAGGATTGGTCGCCAAGCGTAGACGTTGTCAAAGAGACGATCAAGTTCGCCATGAGCACGGAGAGGCTAGATGCACAGATCAGCCAGCAGCGAAACCACACGCAACTAACATCATCAAATTAACCGGAGACACCCCCACGCATCCTCGTGCCATCGACAGCAGGACTAGCTTCGGCCGCCGACGATAGGACGTCGAACACTTTGAGAAACAACTCCGAGATGGCCTGCTACTAACCCCACGAGCAACCGCAGCATCGACATGCAAAACTAAAAAAGACACATACGGAGACGAACAAGACTTGTATGGGCTTCTGGGAGGCAAGGATATGAACGAATGTGGAGAATATGTAGATAATCATGCGAGCCCTAAACAGCTTAGCCGGGGCGTAATAAACTATGTATGTATGTATGTATGTGCGAATGCGTTAGATGCGTCAGTGGGGATGAGGCTAAGCGAGTGTTTGGGGTCATTTGAACCGATACGAAAATTTATACGAGTATATATACGAATATAGACGAGTACAGAAGCAAGAACGCGATCGATCAAGTTGGAGTAAGTTCTATACTTGGGGTAACTTCTCCCACCTCCACAATCAACAGGTCCACACCACCCAAGAAGAATTGAAGTTCTGCATCGCAACTATTTCCGCGATGAAGTACTCACTTTATAAAGTCACATGCCCCGATCAGCACATTGAGCAAGGAGTGCCATCCGGTCACACTTACATTTCATTCTTATCTTCGTTACCTCTCACTACCCACGTAATATTGTGATACAGACACAGAGAATCACATTTATTGTTTGGATTACCTCCGTCATGGCAGACCCGACGCTTTCTCGATCACTCGCCCGGTCCTCAGTCATTGAGGCGCACAATCTCGTTAAACCACACGTTCACTTCACGCCTGTCCTCACCAACAAAACCTTAACCAACCTAGCATCAACTCCGCGTCGTCCGGAAGATCTCAGAAAGACAAGGTGGGAAGGGTTGACACCTGCAAGACCTACGCTGAGATTGTGGTTCAAATGTGAGAATTTGCAGCGAATTGGAGCTTTCAAGGTCAGGGGGGCTTTCCATGCATTGGAAAGATTGAAGATGGAACCTGGGTGGCTTGAAAATGGTGGAATGGAGAAGGGGGTTGTGACACATAGCTCTGGTGAGGACATTCCTTGCGAAGTTGAGTTCTACTGAATTGGCAGGCTTGAAATCTCGGCGCAATTCAACTCATGAGTCAACTGCTAATGAATGAATAAGGCAACCATGCTCAAGCTTTGGCTCTAGCAGCTAAAGAGCTCGGGATGCCAGCACATATCGTGATGCCCGACATTTCCCCTGCAAACAAGATCGCTGGGGCGAGAGGCTACGGCGCCCACGTGACTTTCAGCGGCAGCACCTCTACTGAGCGCGAGACTGTTGCCGACCGCATTAGGTTAGAGACCGGAGCACGCCTTGTACCGCCTTACGATCATCCGGACATTATCCTCGGGCAGGGCACTCTTGGTCTTGAGTTTCAACAGCAAGTCCGGGATTTGTTGGGTGCTGGTTATTCTACTGAGCATCCAACATTCGACTCTACGGGTCAAGCTCCTGCATCCGCAGGTTGCGAAGCAGGGCTTGACGCGATCATTGCACCCTGTGGAGGCGGTGGGATGCTCTCTGGGGTGGCGCTTAGCTGTGAAGGAACAGGCATCCAGGTTTTCGGGGCGGAGCCCGAGTTTGAAGGCGGAGATGACGGTAAACGTGGTTTCGAGACTGGAGCACGGATCGAGACTGTCAACACTCTTTCCATAGCTGACGGGCTCAGAACGCCCGTCGGAAAGATACCATGGTCAGTGATATATGAGAGACGATTAGTAAAGGGTATGTATAGTGTCACTGAGGACGAGATCAAGGCGGCATTGAAATTGGTGTTGGAGAGGTTCAAGCTTGTAATTGAGCCGAGCGCAGCGGTGCCTCTTGCTGTCGTCCTGTTCAACGAGGAGTTTAGGGCAATGGTTGAAAGAGAGGCAGGGGCTCGGGGGTGGAACTTGGGAATAGTCTTCAGCGGCGGAAACATGGCTATTGACGGCTTGATGAAAATCTTCTCAGCCTAGAGTACTAAGTAGCAAAATTCGAGTCTTGAATAGAAAGTTTGCAGCGCTTGTAGTCAAAGATAGCTAGGTAAGTAAAAAGCAATAAAACGTCTTACGCTCCTGGCACGAAGAAATCGGCTTCGTGAAAATGGACTTTCGCAAATACCACCATAAGGCACATATGGCAGCATACAAGGACCGGCTGCTTGCAGAGAATGCCGAAGCAGAGCTTGCCAAGACGAATGTCCAAGACGCGGACATCCCTATGGGCGACTACACCACCACCAAGCCCACCTTTCACTTCCCAGAGTCCTTGGAAATGAGATACTACTGCTAGGAACGGAGGAGGCTATGGATGAGTACCCTGGCTACATGACATCCTACAGGCGCGCGTGGGCCGAAGTCTCGCTTGCGCCGGGCGACCAGGCCAAGCTGGATGGGGTCTGGATGTGGCATTATTATCGTAAGCGGAAGAATGAGAAGTTCTAGTACGGGTAGAACTAGCTTTGGAATAATTGCCGGATTTGTTCCGCGGTGAGCTTGTGGAGTAGAAGGCCTTTAGGCTATAACGGGATATTGTTTCTGGATCAGGTGGCGTCTGTCTCTCCAGCGAGGAAATAGCTTTTGAGGTTTTGGTGTGATAGATACTCAGTGATACCCCTTGCAAATATGGAATGGTTGACGGAATAAAAACATCCGAGTCACCTACTTTGTGTAAAGAGTTTCACCTTCGCCAGAGTTCAGGACTCAAATTCTGCCCCTACATCGACCTCGGATGAGCCGAGCTGTCGTGACTGTGGAAATAGGTAGGCACGGAACTAAGGTACATCCCGATGATTCAAGGAGCCGCCAGTGACCAGCAACGAGAAGGAGCGCACTGCTCCCGCCCCCACCCTACCTGCCCCGAGACTGAGGGCAAGGCTTCATATATCCCGTCAGTTCCATTCCTGTCACCAACGGCAGCAGGCGCCTCACAGGCCTGTGAGGTCAGGTCAAACTGCCGTTTGGCGGGATGGGTACGGGCAAGCCTGTTCAACTGGCTAAGCCTACGCTAGGGTCTAGGTTCAAATCCCGGCATGAGCACCAGAGATGTAGCCCCCATTCGCCACCGGGGGGGTGAACTCTTTTGCTTTTTGGTATTTTGGTAATTTGATGACTTATACAAGGTGGTGGACGGCTGGCTGTTTTGAGTGAGATACAGACTTGTCTTCAGCCACGGAACGGTCAGTGGCGTTGAGAGTCACTCGGTGATCATCGCCAAGGCTGTGTGGCGTTTTCCCCCGAGGCTGTGCCGCTTCAGACCGATCATGAACATGTGCGGTGTGGTGAGACAAGGTCCGTCATGTCTTCCATGCATCCGGGTGGCGCGCCCACTACATCCCTGGGGTAAAAGGACTCAAGTACGACAGATTACCCTATTCGGGGATACAGCCGCATTCCACGTATCACAAATGAGGCTTTCTCACGATGGTGGTCACGAGGCATGACCTCAGCCTTTCTCATGTTCCATCCTCCTGGCCGTCTCCTCTTCTCGGCACCAAGTCTGGGAGGCTCACTGGCTTAATGTTAACCACACGTGATGGTATGTTACGCATCGTGATTCCGACGGTCGTTGGATAGTGCTTATGTTGCCTCGTTTGTAGCGCTCGCCCTATTGTGCGTGTGCAGAGGCTCATAATGCGGGGCATAGCCGTCTCCGAATGGTCTAGTCGGATGCATGTAAGGTAGTGAGAAATGACAGCCTGCTTGCGGTATCTGGACTGAGCAACAACGTGTTTCCTCAATAACATGCTTACCCGAACTTATATGGTCGGTGTTGTGAGAACGTTTCATGTCGGTAGACCCCAACACACAAAGCAAACATATCTCAAGAATTGAAGCTCAAGGCAGCTCGAGACCTCACGATGGACATGAACGACAAGATGGAACTCCTCGAAGTTCGTCCACTGTGTTCACTATCACGCTCATACCCAGCGCTCCAATGCCTCACTCGCTCTGCTCATCCTTCACAAAAGAGGCATCGTTCTCTCAAGACTCGCACATCTCGCGTCTGCTTACAACAAACAACATTTCCGCTCCACTCATCCGCTGAACCCAGTTTCAGGAAGCAAATCACCCAACGTGTAGAAAGAGCTCAGCAAACGTTCACAATCACTGACTTACCACCTGAACTACACCATATCATCATCGACTTTCTCGACCCCATCGATAGCACGTGTCTCGGGTTAGCAAGCCGCTACTTCTATACCCTTCATCGACGACGGCATGGCAATGTCCATCTCGCCACGGGACGTCCGAGGCCCAACGACCAGGAATGGGCATGGAGATCGGCATCTGCGTTGTCGGTCGTCAAGTCTATCAACACAACGACGGCGACGGCGACGACTGCCGCTGACGATACCCCGCTGGCAAACGAGCGGCCAATATCCTACCCGCAGCCGATGCCACTCTTCAGGTGCGAAAAGTGTGGACTCGAGCGATGTGAACTACAAAGACACATCCGAGACTGGTTCCCTCGAGACCACGACTACTGCACCATCTCTGGAAAGTACATGAGACTAGGCTCTCATAGAGAGGAAGCAGGATTCTGTTACCGGCGCTCGCCTAGAAAACCCAGCTTGTGTGGAAAACATCATCCGCGATCCATTGTCGGGAAAGTTGTCCGAGAAGCCGTAGGGCCTGATGCTGTGGCCACCATCACAGGCTCAGTCATAGAAAAGGATGTAATGGAATATGCGTTGGAGGCACAGGAGATGAACACCCTGGTTTGCGCAACATTGTGTCGTAAGGAAGAGTAACAGAGTTCAGACTCGGAAAGCTTATCTCAACTCACTTATGAATGAGACGGGGCTCATTGGAGCTTCACCCACTTTTGCTCACCCCTCAAATCAGTTGAATAAGGACCAACTGACTCGTTGTGTGAGTGTCCCTCGTTGAAGCAGCGTCTCCCTGCCGGACAGCCGTTGATCGCATGAACTTTAGGCACGCTTCGCCATGAGCTCCAATCCCTCTTCGCGGTTCCCTAATGCTCGCTGACCTTGATCCAAAAAGACTTGCATTTGTTCCGAGTTGGTGATGGTTGGCAATAGAGCAGTCTCTGTGTATTTCCTCCATGAAGTCATGATCAGCAGCCGGAAGACAGCCGTGTCAATTGCCTTGATTCAACATTGGGAGAGGTAAAAAAGGGCAATCTCAAGTTCAGAGTCTCGGGCCATCACGACCGAATCGCCAGAAGTGGGGAATGAGTGCGGGTAAGGGGTCGCCAAAGAAGCCGTGTCTTTGCCGTTGCTGGAGGCGTTACGCGAGTCAACTTGCCTCCCAGTTACTGCTCACAAGGAAATACCGAAAAGCAGGCTAAAGGAGCACGGTATAAGGAGCAGCTCAGCACCGTCGGGATGCCAAGACTTTGGAAAAGTTCGAGAACCAAGCAACGCCGCAGGCCGGCAGAAGCCCAGGAACCCACAGCTTCCCGCGCCCCCCGGAGTTGGAGAAATGGCAACTCCGGCTGCCCGGATTTATCCCCCTCCTTCTATTACCTAGGATCCTAAGGTACTCGCCGAGTCATTGTGTCTTTACGTCAATTACCCGATTCGATGCGCAAGTGGTAAAGAACCCGGGTGCGAGCCAATCACGTCGAGTCGGGCGGCTGAATCTGGGAGTGATGGGCTATGCTTGGCAAGGATACTACGATGTCGCTCAAGACGAGGGGGAGCTGGAGAGAGGGAGGGGACTGTAAAGTCTATTTCAACTGCTGCGATTACTGCCATTCTTGAAGATATGATGCTCCAAGACTTCTATCGAGAGAGAATTAGAGGATGAGCTCGTTGGTTAAGAGTCCAGAGTTCACTTCGTTTCCGCGCAGCGAACCGCGGAGGCGCGACCGAGGCCGACCACAAAGTCCCTGTTTCCACTTGTTCCTCCCCACTGGCCAAGTGACCTTCGTTCTGAAGTGGATGTGCTCGGTGTATAGAGTGTGTGGCAATGTAGATCAACTCGAGTCATGGAACCCGTACCGGCAACCTTGTTGATTGACATACGGCTATTTGTTCTTATTGACGTGTACAAACGCATCGACTCTCTGCATTCTTTGACCTTGCAGCGCGCCGACGGAGAAACTGCTCATGGCTAAAACAAAGGATTACGAGATGATGAGTTTGTACAAGAACGGTTTGTGGGTTGTGTGATTTTGTTGAGTAAAGTAAAGTAAGGTAAATATCTGTTGATGCCAACAGTAACGGCGCCAATGCAACACTTTGATCCAAACGGTCGTTTTCTCTCGAGCATGTTTCTGCGCCAGCGAGCAGATACGATACATTCGTCCATAGTCTCGGACCAAGTATGGTCTTCTAAAAATTTTAATCCTCGTCGCTATGATCGAAGCAGTCCACGCTCATGGTAATAATATGCAACAAAAAAAAAAAAAAAAAAAAAAAAAAGAGAAGAAAAAGAAGAGAAGAAAAAGAAGAGGAGGGAGGTAGGCTTCCATCGCGCTTTGCCCTCTCGGACCGGCGGGGAAAACGTACATGAACTCTTTTCAAACTCATGACTCTTCCTCCTTTCACTGCTCCCTCCCCGAAAACTCGTAGCCCTCCATCCAGCCGGCAAGTTGATCCAATTCACAGCTGCCGCAGCGGAGAAGCAGACGTTGGGTGTACGGGACCTGTACTGCGGCTGCCGACGATGATTTATCCTTTTTGTCGTCCGTCTGGACCAAATCCGCAAACCGGGCGTCGGTAAGGTAGTCCTTGACGCGCATCTCCTCGGCCGGCAACGAAAACAGGCTAGCGTTCTGCCTCGTCACCTCCTCGATGCTAACGTTATGTTCCCGCTCAATCATCCGCTTGCCAATGTAGTGCAGCTCATGTCCCTCGCCCAGCGTCACGGGCTCCCGCCTTCCCATGGCGAGTTCCCACGCAATGAGCCACGCCTGGTACCGAATATCGAGCCAGCGGCACTTAACAATAACGAACTCGACAAGGGAGAGGAAACTCGGTTTAAAATCGAATTGGAAATCGTCCGGCGCCTCGGGCGGGACGTCGGGGCAGCTGTCGAGGATCAACCGCGCGAGCACAACGATGCGCGCGAAGTTCTCCTTGAAGCAGTCGTAGACGGACTCGTCGTGAGACCGGCAGACGCTGATGCAGATCTTGGCCGCCTGGTACTTCATCTCCGTCTCGGCGCAGATGAGCCCCTGGTGCTTCGGCAGGGGGCGGTCGCCGTCGTCGTCTTTGCGGGGGTTCTCGACAAAGGCGAGGAAGGCGGCGTGCCAGCGGTCGAGCGAGGCACAGATGTGTTTTTGCTCCTCGGACATGACGGGGCCCTTTGAGGCGAGGCGGGAGTCCGTCTGCGACCCGGGGTCGGCAGAGCGGATGTAGCGGATGGCGTCGAGGAGAATCGGGTCGACGGCGCGTTTGGGGAGGTAGATGCTGCTGCTCTTGTCAAAGGGGCCGAGGTTGTACCTGGATCCTAACCCGCCGAGGGTTCCTACGCCGCTGCTGCTGCTGATGCCGCCGCCGTGTTGGAGGTTGAGTGAGGGGAAGCCCGGTTTGTCGTAGTAGCAGAGCTGGATGATGCTGAGGCGGTGGAATTTCGGCACGATTTCGTCGAGCGTGTCTTGTTCCAGCTCGTCGTAGTCTACGTTGTTGAGGATATTGATGCCGCTGGCGAGGTGCTGCATGGCGGCATCGAAGCTCTTGCGGAGGAACTCCGTGGCGATGAAGAGGATGCAGCAGGAGAGGACGACGTCCACGTCGTTTGGTTGCGTCATGTCATCGTCGGGGTCGTCGCCGCCGGCCTGGCTCGGGGGTGATGTGAAGGGGTTCGTCGGCGTGAGGGTGTCTTGCCGGTCTGGTTCTGCGAGCTCTGGTATGCTCGAGATGCCTGGCGTCATGGCTGCTGGGGACTGGATGGCTGATGACGGTCCGGCGGAGGACAGGCTCGGGGATGAACGGTTACTGGGTGATCCGAAGGACCTGCTACTGTCGTTTCGTATCGTCGTCGTCGTTGAAGTCGTCCTAGTGGTGGTAGTTGTTCCCAACGTCGTCTGAACATCTTCAAACCCCCTTTCCGGCGCGACTTTGTTGGCCATCAACCGCAACGCCTTGCCATAATGCTCGTCGGCTTGCGGATTCCCTCTCCCTCCATCGGCAGTCGTTGTCGTTGCCGCTGTCGTCGTCGCCGTCTTTATCGTCGCTCCTTGGATCGAGTTACTCGGGGGTCCTCGCTGCGGGAAAAGACTGCCGATGGCAGCCATGGCATGCCTCACGGCGGGCTCCGACTTACTCAGGCGCGGTACGAGGTCGGACCAGAACTTGTTCTCAAAGTTCTGCGGCAGGTTAGGGGCGACGTCCCGAGCAAAGTACTCCACGGTGGCCTGGTCCGATTCGAATTCCCAGCCCGCCCTGGCCTGCGCGAGCGCGTCTCTCAGCCTCGTGGTGCGCGAGCGGGCGCGGGCGATGGCCCGGTTGCTGGGGACGACGACGGCGTAGCCCTCGCATTTGCGGCCGGTGCTGGTGCAGCGCGCGCACGCCGGTTTTGCTTCATCGCACTTTACCTTGCGTGACCTGTTTGAATGGGAGAAGAGAGAGAAGTAAGAATGGCAGAAACGAACGATTGTGGGAGAGAGGGGGAGGGAGTGAAGTGTTCCTTTTTCTTCTTGAGGACGGGATTGTGAATGTGGGAACGGAGACGGAGACGGAGGGTGAGGCCCGGTGGCCGCTTGGTCACACACGCACATCACACACTCTCACATGCAACACATTCTACAACGCGCGCACACGGTACGGCACACCTTACACACAACATATACATGTATATCACCGTACATACGCAGCCGGAGACGGGACCTTTCGTCCGGTCTCGTCTCGACAGCCGGCCCCGGTTGAAAACTGCAGCCCCGGAGACAATCCGGAGACCATCCGGAAGTCATCCGACTTTTTGAGGGATATAACACGTTCCGCCCGAGGCTGGGATTTCGGGCTGAAGCCAAGGCAGCGCCGCGCAGCAGCCCCCATCCGAATCGCCGATCAAGAGAGAAAAAGTCAAAGTGAAAAAATGAGGAAATACAGTATGAGAAAATAAACTCACTTGCAAGTTAAACAGCCTGTCCGGACCTTTGGCTGGCCTTTCCGTGTCATTATGCCTGTTCCGCTTTGCTCTGTTCTGGTCTGGACTCTACCGTCCCGCGTGTGCTTGCTCCAGCTGGCAGGCGGGAAGGTTGAGAAGGTAAAAAAAAAAAACCCCGGACCCAGGTCCGAGTACCCGCACAAAGCACGTTCGACAGCGCGGCAAATGCGTGCGGGATTTGGGTGTGTGTGTGTGTGTGTGTGTGTGTGTGTGGTGCAGGAAGTTTCCGAAGTCCCGGAGGCAGCGGCTGCGGCTGGGGGCCTGAACGGAAGAAAAAAAGAGGAGGAGAACGGGAGTGACGGGAGGCAAGGCTACTCTCTTCTGAAGATCTAGAAGGAAAAAAGGGATAAGGAATAGAGGAAAAAACCAAGAGAGCAGCAAGTTGTTGCGTTTCAAGTTTCGGAGGGGCAGAAAATCAGCCGCGCCGATGAGGCCAGGCAGACTAGACGCAAGATGCAGGTCGCGAGGACGCAACTGGCCGAGGCTGAAGGATGGGTGAGATTGGTTCGTGTCTGTCTTGTCTGCCTCTCTCTCTATAGGCTACTTGCTTAGTTTTTCTCTCCTCTGCCTCTTTCTTGTTCTCCTCATTCTTCTTCCTCTCTTTTTGTCTGCCCGCCCCCTTCCCCTCCGCCCTCCGGCCCCTCTCCCCCTCGACTAAAAGGTGACTGAGCAGCAAATTCCTGCCTGCGGCACTGCCTGGTCTGGCATGGTCTGGTTTCTTACCTACCTAGGTAATTATGGTTCTGGTTCTGCTTCACCGTTCTGCTTCCTACGCGCAAGGCACAGGCGCAGACGCAGTGCGCAGCGTGGGTGGGCGGCGCGGGTTGCGGTGTCACTCTTGTTCCCCTGTCTCTCCCTGCGTCCAGTCGACTACAAAGTATTCTTTTTGGCTCTTCTCTGCTTGTGACTTGTCCTCAATTCGGGTCAAATTTGCACCCAAATTTGGGGGCCGCTGCGGCCACCACCGCCGCACCACCAACAAGATGCGTTTCTTTACCAAATTGAATTCTTCGGGCTTCTCCCCTCCCCTGCACAGCTGCAGTTGTCACCTGAGGAGGACCTGGTACGCCTGTGCTTCCTATGGCCGATCCAACACGGCGCTAATCTTTTTGGTCACTTGGACTTGGCGTCGAGAAGACCAGGGGGAGGGGGGAGGGGGCGTGTAGTGTACCGTCGGGTGTTGATGAGATTGATGACCCAAGAAGGGAATGCGAGCGCGGCTGTGCCATGTTCAAGTTGTGTCTGTTGGACGGGGGTGGGATGATGATGATTATGCAAAAAGGACTTTTGTTCATAATTCTTTCTTTTGCCTCTTACTGTGCCGTATTTCCACGGATGCCTCTTTTTCATTTTCTTCTCACTTTTTCGGCTCATCTTAAGTTATGGAGAGAGTCGAGTACAGACACATTCGAGTCTTGACATTGACACTTTGGGGGGAACTGAATACCTCCGCCCGTTGCCGGCCGCCTAACAAATCAGACGATTTGATTGTCACGAGCTAAATTGTTAGGGCTCGGATAATGACATGAGCAACTAGCGTCTCTGGATTCGTCTGGATTCTAGACCCTGTCAATGGCTCATGCTTCTTGGTGTCGGGCTTCAGCTACGTCTGACAGCTGACCAATGAGACGTTTTCAAACCGAGACAATGGAAAAAGGAGATGAATGCAGAAACAATGCTCGCATTCTGCGCAACCAACCCTGGCCCCCAGTCCACCCGTCCACCGGTGCGTTGCGGCGTTGAGCGGCGTTGCCTGTGCCGGCGAGCTACTTCGCGAAGACACCACGTTTTCGAACACCAAACATGCCTAAACTTATGGGTGATGGGAGGTGGGCTCAGGCTTGTCAGGGAAGGGGGGAGACTAGGAGGAGGGGCCGCCAAATGCGACGGATCATCGGCAGATGACTTTCGAAGCGCCTCCCTTTTGAAACATTGGTCCAAATATCGTTTCTTCTCTGACAGAGAAACTGCCGTAAACCTGGCATGTCTTGTCTAGTCTCGGGTGACACCGTGACTAGTTAAAGATGATCCGCCATACTCGGTACACAGTAGGGAAAAAACGGCCTCTGGAACTTGATCGAATGGGATCAGCATTGGAGAATGTTTCACTTCAATCAAAAGAATTGACCCAATAAGCTAAATCATAGACATTCGCACCAGCTGTGAGAACAAGAGACAAGGGTCGGTTTTTGTGCTTGTAGCCCATAGATATAGCGTATCTCGCAAGCTGCGCGCTTCTCCCCTCCAAAAGAGGAGTACTCCGTAGGACAACCACATGAAAAAAAAACCTAAGCTAAATCGTCGATCTGAGCTTCAATCGCCGACTCCCACACCCCCCAAAATAGTCCAATCCTCGCGAATCCCATCTTCTCAAAATACTTGACACACCGGGGACCATTGGTCTGTGTTTTTCGGTTGACCCGAGTGGTGTCGGTGTCGGAAATTGGTAAATGAAATGGCTGGTGAGCCGAGGCAACTTCGCACTTTGATGAATAAGATCCCAGCAGCCGGTTTAGTCTGCCCAGGCAGGCTAATGAAGAGAGAGACACTCGAGCAAAGGCCACCTTTGCATCCCGATTAATTTCCAAAAAAACCAAAACAAAGGAGAAACCATTTCCCATGCTGAATCCTGATTCCTTTCGCAAAAATCTGTCAGCTCGTAACTGCGTAAGCACACTGATGGATTGTGCTGCAAGTATACAAGTCATCAAAGAGGGAGTTGGAAGGAATGCAATTTGTCAACATGCCGAAGCCACAAGCGTCACTATGTTTGAGACAATTCCAGATATCATTTACCGACCGGTCTAACGCCAAAAATGGCTTGGCACGGGTATTGAGAAAACCCAAAAGTACATATAGACACAACCCCTTGCTGCCTCTGGATTGCCGGCGGGATATCTCGACTTTTGTCACCAGACGTTGGAGGCTAGACGTCTCGAGTCGTGACCGCGATATTCGCTGCCCACTACCATTCGGTATCCTTCGACATAGCCCACAGTTTCGGGGCGATCTTCAACAAATAAAATCCAAGACCCGCCTTGCTAGCTCAATCGGTAGAGCGTGAGACTCTTAATCTCAAGGTTGCGGGTTCGACCCCCGCGTGAGGCTCAAATCCTCACCGCGATTGACCAAGTCATTCTTCGGGCATATGTTTTTATTTTTTCTAAATCATTTTTAATTGAAATTGACAGAGTTTCGGGCACTTTTGGTTTGACTTTTGACCTTACGCTTTTGGCTCTTCTGCGTTGACGGCTTCTGACTTAAGCACACGCCACTCGTCTGAACTGAAGTTGGAAAAACTCTAAGTTGGCCTTGAACTTAGAGCCAAACGGGTATCAAACTATCGATACAATGATTGGTCCCCTCGCATGATGCTCATCCATCTCATGTAGATAACCCGAAAACGGCTGACATACCGGGAGACTTAGATGTTTGCCGTCGAATGGCCAAGTCGGAGTCTGGAAGAATGATGTAGCCGAAGCGCTCGCTGGAAACTTCTCTGCATGGGCTGCGACAGACGTGTCCCATTAAAACAGTATTTTCTTCAACGTGTCTAGACTGCTCTCTTTCAGCGACACAATTCCCCCCCCCCCCCTCCCCCGCGTCACACTGGCCAGAAAGGAGCTCGCAATGATTTCGTCTTCCACCTTCCCCGTCATGGTCGTCCAGAGCGATGGCTACTGGGACAAAGAAGCCTAGGCGTCTCTCTGCCTTCAACATGGACGAAGATGGATAGACATGGAAGCTCAAGGCTTCCCATTTGGTCGAGAGATATAGAAAAGACTCCATCGACATGGTACCTACGCTCCTTGCTCAAAACTTTAACACTTCACTTCACTCCATACCAACATGCATCAAGATCTTCTTTGCTGATTTACTTCTACCTCAAACCAACGACATGAACCACGAACCCCAAACCGCGAAAGCCATGCCGATAAGCAGACTACCCAATCTGCCGCCAGAAGTGCTCCTGGAGATATGTCGCCACCTAGCAGCACCGATGCAAGACGCGTTCTCAGAACACTTGTACTGGTATTATTTCTCCATTTACAGCAGCGGCGTCATCCAAAGACCAAAGCTGGCCGAAGTCCTCACGTGCAGTGCACCCCTTGCTCGACTGATGCGGACGTGCAGAGCCATGCGCTCGATGGCGGGCCACGAGCTCTACTCGTGCTACTGCGACATGTTACGTGCAGCAGTCTTCCCAGACCTGTGTCTTTTGTTAGACATTCAAGTCCCTGAACGCTTCTTTCGTCATCACCCGCTACCTGGGAAGAGCTTGAAAGAGATGGAGAAGGACGTCGCTACCACTCTTAAGGTTTGGATATCGCGAACAGGTTAGTCATGTGTGTAGACGTTCAGAACGACGGTAATCCAGACATGAATTGGTCGGATGAACAGCCTTGACGCAGAATGGATCGCCAACGCCGCAAATCGCCTCGTTATCTCTCCCCAAGAACTGGAACAAACGCCATCTAGAATGCGGACCATGAGACCATATTTCTGATTTCATTGCCCACCTCCTCCTCGACTAAGATACTTCCTCCGTTTGACCAGCCTCAACATCAGTCTAACCTGTTCATAGAAATTCGCCCCTCAAGCTTTTAAGACTGACGAAACCGAATATAGTTTTAATACGAAAACGAAAATTCCCACCACCCGTCTCGGCTCGATCAAGAATCGGAGCTCGCTATACTACAACCATACTTAACAGCCCCCTTGCCCGTTCACGACACGTTCTCCTTTCGAATCCCATGGGATCTTCGCCTCGAGCACCTCCGTCACCTCTACGTCCTGTTTTGCGGACCGCTGTCAGCAACACTTGTCGATCTCAGGGTGGGGAAATCACTGCGGGGGGAATGCTGTTAACAACCTTGACAAGCTGAACCCCGAGGACCTGGGGAGCTTGACGGCCACGCGCGTGGAAGGCCATCTCAGCGAGCTGACAAGGAGAAGTCTGCCAGACTTGTGCCGCAAGCTGGAGGCTGGGTGGTTCAAGGACTTAAACGAGATTGAGATCTTGTATGGCCATCGATGATGATACACGGTACAATACAGCACGCAACCTCTTGAGCTTGTGGAAATACGCATAGAAGTGTGTAGTTGGTGGTATGAAGAGGAGTTCCCCGGGGTTACTGATACTCGGAACGTTCAACCGCCCCTAGCACCCTGCTTATTTGAAAGGATTCGAGGATCTTCATGATTTCAATGGGAACTTTTTGCAATTAAAAAGTGATAGACACATGAACCTGAACTATGTCAAGCCTAAGGCGGTTGTGTCATCGCGCTCTGCTCCTCATGAATGGCTCGAATGCGTATGCTCATGAATCTCCACCGACTTATTCCCCGAAGCCGTCCCCCTCGACTCAAACATCGTCAACCCATGCTCCTCAATATCATCCTCCCGCCCCATCCCCGTGCCCAGCGATCGATTCTTCCTCTTCTTCATCCCCGAGCTCCCAATCGTCTGAATCGAACTATGCACCTTTGGCGTCTGATCCTTACCACCACGCGTAAACAACCTCCTCAACGTCGGCGCACACCCGCACACAATCGCCAGATTCGCCTCGAGCGCGGTCCACACCCAGATGTTGAAGCCGTCCCACGTCAGGTCGTACGAGGGGTCCTCCACATACAAGACTTCGACGCGGATGACCCAGTACGTCCGCATGATGCCCGCGAGCACGACGACGGTGCCGAGGCCGAAGAGGATGATGAGGCTGATGCGCTGGGTGAGGGGCATCTGGAGGCGGAAGAGGGTCGGCATCGGAAGGAGGTAGACGGCGATGTCGGTGAGGACGTTTGTGATGCCTTGGCCTGCGAGGGGCGGCCATTCGGGGATGCAGTTGCCCCAGTCGGCGAAGAGGGTCCAGTAGTGCCAAATCGGCCTGTAGATGGAGGGATGTCTGTCAGTCATCTATTACTCCGTAGGTTTCAAGGTTAGATCATTGCTTACATGCACTGCGTCCAAAGCACAATGAGAAAGACCCAGACAAGGGTGAAGACGAGGCCGCCAGTCACCCAAGTAAGCCGTTGGAACCACGTTCCCGGTGCCGCGAGCCTCAGATAGCTGGCAAGAATCGAAAGCTTGGACAAGCCGGAGGCGAACAGGAAGAGGGTCTGCGCAGCCATGGAGATCTACCACACATTAACCGTTAGAGTTACGCCTCTGAAGTCAAGGATTCGCCAAAATAGAGGACGTACCTGTCGGCTTTGCTTGATCAGTGACAGCGGAACATCCCACACATGCAGGTTCCAACCGTATAATTGCGTGGCTAATTGCGGATTGTTAGCATCAAGGTTTCCTATTGTCTGTACCAATATCTTTCACAGCTCCAGTTGGAGGGACCCGTACCGAGAATGACGCAAATCGTGACACCAATGCAGAATACCATGCCAGCAACCATAAGCCAGTCATCCCACCACGTCTGTCGAATCTTAACAATTCTGATGTACATCCGCAGGCAGAGGCATATCATGGCGATGCCCAAAAAGACCATCTCGATGATGAGCAGCCCCGGCCCCCGATTCTCCGGGTTGATGTAGTTTGGCCGTGGCCAGTGGATGAGCACATCGATGGGTGGGATCCTCATCGTGATAGACTTCCTGTTTCTGTCTCGGGCGTTTCCTAGCGATTTCGAATATTGTCGTCGAGTGACATGAGCAAAAGGTCCCCAAACCTTCCCCTCGGCCGTAAGTCTTGAGGGCACCGTTGAAGATCAGTCGACGATTAGTAGTTCAAGGGTTATTACATGGAAAGTGGCCATGGCTGATACTATTAAACCTCCCCTCGCCAAGCAAACATGTAGCGCTATCCTTCATTGTCGCATCGCTTGGAGAAATGTTTCTTTCTCTTCTCAGGGGCACACCATTCAACTTGTCAACGTAATAACGCTACGGAGCGGCTCCGCGAAAAAGGTGTCAAAGAAACAGTGTGTCTCAGACAGCCGGATGCAGCTTCGACAAGGCGCGACGGGATCAGCACTAAGCAGTCCGAACCATGTGTTTTGGGTCGACGCCACACATGAGGCGTCGCGCAATCCTCCAGAAAACCTGGTGATCATGCAATCATAAGGGGGACTAGCTCTCGATGTGACGCCCAGTCTTGCCAGCCTAAGTTGTGCTTAGACCACATCTAGAAATCTAGAATTTCGCGGCCGCATTCGACTTGGTTCCAAAACATTGGGATAAAGCAGCCTGTCCTTTGCTCGTTGTGTACGTAATGGGGCTGGCTTTCTCAATCAACTTGATGTCCAGGTGCTCCCATATCCCCCCCAGAATCGGATCACCTCCCACGCCGCGTGGCAGTCCTACCAAGACCACCAGTCTAATGACAAACACTCCGTGGCCAGCCGACTCCCGTCTCCCGTGTGCCCGCCCGATGAGGTCCCCGCGCGCGCGCGAGAGGTGAAAAAAGAGAAGCACAGACAAAGATGATCGTGTAATGACTTGCAGCTCGGACGTTTAGGTCCAGACTATTGGAAGCTAGCGCGCTCGCCTTATTGGCAGCCCTAAAGTCTCGTGCCTGCGCGAAGTTTGGGGTTGAAGATCATTCTCTAGTATTCTTCTTGCTCCCGTGGTACGGATAGGTACCGTACAGCCATCAACGATTTCCATTCCCCGTTAGTAACTAGGGCGGTCTGGATTTTGCGTACTTCCTTGGACGCTTCGAGGGTTGAGGCTGATAGACTGAGTGCTGCCACGTCCTGCAGCATGAGATATGGTCTCGACAAAGTCTTCGCCCATCGCGAGCAGAAGCAGAAATTCTGGAATTGGAGAATTTCTGCTCCTTTCTAGCACAAGCTCGATTGCGTATCCGGTTCCCCGGCCTACTTCGGGATCCTGAGCTTGGCAAGCTTGAGTACGGCTTTGATTCCGACGTGCTGGGTCCACCGTCTAGCTCACTCCTGTCTAAGAAAATGTGAAATGAATCAATTGTCCTATTTGGACCTTCGCGGCGACGCCACATTCCAAGTGGTCCCGGCAGGCAGAAGGATGGATCCATTCAAGTTACTAGTTTATCCCAGGCTAACGCACAAGGCCCAAGAGCGCTGTCTTCCTGGAACTCGACGAGCATTTTCTGCTTCCGCGTGGTCGGTTAAAAGCTCAAGAGGAACTAGGCAAGTCCAAGTGCGGATGGTCACAATCAATGGCGATGTGGATAATAGGTATATGGCAACCATACGGAGTACTGGCTCGAAAGGGCGGATCAAGACCGGGCTTGGTCTCGGCTTCGGCCCCGAAAAGTCGGCCCCACGCTTCGGAGCCTCCTCCGAAGGTCAAGGAGAAGTTGCTCCGCTCTCCAGGTGCTCAACCTCGTGCATTGCACATCGACTGGTGACGTTTCTGCGCATCGCAGGATAATGTTCTATCATAAAC
Organism: Colletotrichum acutatum; assembly: GCF_030867785.1. Taxonomy (NCBI): domain Eukaryota; kingdom Fungi; phylum Ascomycota; class Sordariomycetes; order Glomerellales; family Glomerellaceae; genus Colletotrichum; species Colletotrichum acutatum. The sequence continues at coordinate 10,307 of NW_026849246.1, read as the reverse complement.
TGCTGATTATTCAACAGATGAAACGGCACTATGATCTTGGCTTTGTCCTACTGAATCTTGCAATCAGTGTGATACCTCCCCCTCAATGTCGAAGTGAAGAGCCATGAGGAAATCAGCCATGTGAAGTGTTTGCTATGGGTGCAAATGTCTCTGTGCACCGGGATAAACAAACAAAAGGGCAAACGCGATCAAGCCAATCATAATGGACAGATATGAGATTCCCCCCACAAACCTTGATTGAGCGACTTAATCGGGCACTTTTCGGCATCTTGCCAGCGTCACTCACCTCCTCATTCAGGATCAGCGTCTGCCTTAAGTGATGATATCCTCACAACGGCTGATATCTGACACTTTCCCCTCTCCCTCAACTCGTTCTCAATATCTGATCCCGTCTACTGGCTTCGGGCACCTCAATATGCCGGCGAGTTCTCACCACGATGCTCATCTCCCAGTACCAGCCTCCGCAATGCTAACACAATCTCACTCACGCAGCCCTACAACCAAGTCGTTCTCTTTGGAGATTCGCTGTTTCAGCTTTCAGCTACGCCCCAAGATGGATTCTCATTCCAAGCTACTCTACAAGACCGTAAGATAGCCCTGTCATGATTCACGATGCGTGATTCATCTTTTAAGCTGGTAAACAGTTCAAAGCTAAACAAACAACGGGCAGACTGCATGAGGCGTCTCGATGTCATCAACAGAGGGTTCTCAGGCTACAACACGACAAACGCACTAGGAGTCCTCCCAGGCCTCTTTCCGCCTCCTACAGCAACAACGCCCAAGATAGACTACATTGTGCGTCCAGCCAGTCATTAAGCTCTCCTACCTGCCCAACCATCAAATGTTAACCTTATCCCCAGCTAATCCTCCTTGGCGCCAACGACGCCTGCCTCCCAATTCCTACCAACAGCCAACAAATCCCCCTAGACCAATACAAGCAAAACCTCAAAGCCATCCTCACCCACCCCACCATCCGCGCCCATAGCCCCAAGATCCTGCTCGCGAACCCCCCTCCCCTCGACGAGATCCGCATGCTCGAGCGCGATCTCGAAAAGGGCCACGGACAGGCGTCGCGCAGCGCGGCCGTGAGCAAGACGTACTCGGACGCGGCACTAGCCGTGGCATCCGAGGTGCCCGGTGTCGTGCCGATCGACCTCTACGGCGCCGTCATGCGGCGGGCTGAGCAGATGACGATTGGGTTTAGTCTGAGTAGTCTTCCACTTGGGTCCCCCGGGGGTGAGCGGGGCGGGTTGGAGGTTTTGGTCCCGGATGGACTGCATTTGGGGGGTGAAGGGTATAGAGTGCTTTTTGAGTTGGTGAAGCCTCACATTGGGCCGTTTGATGAGTCAAGAGAGGATTACCGGCATCCGGATTGGAAGATTCTTAACCCTGGTAGTCTGGGTTGAAGTGGTAGAGGATGCAGTGGTACCTGAAGAGGATCTGAGAGTGGAATTCTCTGATAGAACTTGAACATTAAGACGTTATCATTAGACTTTGACAAATCGACTTCGGAACATCCATCCACTACACCCAACGACTTCTCGCGAACGATCCGAACATGAGACCCCCTCAGCCATTAGCGTCTGGATGTTTGTCCTCGCTCAAAGAACATATCGGAACATAGGCTATACAAAGTTAGCAAATCACTCAACGACCGACTCCAAACACCAGGCAGACTCACATTAGCTTTATCCGTCACATCCTCGAACCCAAGGACCTCGCCCTCCCTCCGCATCTCCTTGACCTCCTCCTCCGACTTTCCTTCCAGCATACGATCACGCTTCTTATTCTCGAGCACATAAATGAAGCGCAAGATCTGGTTCAGGACCAGGTTGAGAATAAACCCGCACAGCATAGCCACGATGCCGCTGTGGTACGCGGGCGCCTCGGTGCTCTTGAAGAACTGTGGGCCGGCAATCTGCCCGACGCAGTAGCACACAAAGACCCAGCCCGAGGCGACGGAGCGCTTTGTGCTGCCGGCGATGTTGGTCGAGAGCAGGCCGAGGATGACCATGAAGCCGACGGGGTAGGAGCCAAGTAGCCAGACGCCGACGAGGCGGCCCCATTTGTTGTCTGCGTGGAGCTGGTTGATGAGGCAGGTTCCGATGATCTAGTTCTGATGTTAGTGGGATAGTCATCCATCTTGCGAGGGTTCACTACAAACGTACCGGCGGGATCATGGCAACAGTGGCGACGTGGAGCCTAGAACTCTTGATCTTGCTGCTCAAGAACCCAGCTCCTAGCTGCGTAACAACCTGCACAGTAGAAAGCGGCAGGTTCATGAGCGTCGTGTTAAGAGGACTGAACCCAAGCCCCTGAATAATCAACGACCCAAACGCCAGCCCGCCCGACGCAATCGCATTCACAAACGAAATCAAACCCAAGATGATGACCGCCGGATCCTTCGCCGCCTCCACCACCTGCGCCCTGACAAACGTCCTGCTCCGTCCCGTACCGGTCTGATTCTCCGCCACGCGCTGTACAGCAACGACCTTCTCCCTCTCCGTCAACCACGTCACCTTTGCGGGCCCGTCCGGCACGAAAATCGTAAACACGACGCCCCAGACGACGGTCATGGCGCCGAGGATCAGAAAGATGTACTTCCACGGCGACAACGAGCCCGTGATGTGCCCGATTCCGTACGCGAGCATCGTGCCCACAAAGCTCCCGACGCCGAGGAACGAAACCCACAGCGCCGAGCGGCCGGCCTGCTCCTGTCTCGTCCACCACATGCCCGTGACGGCCACGAAGCCAGGTGAGATGGTCGCCTCCGTGACGCCGAGCAGGAACCTCACGGACGCCAGCCCCGCAAAGGAACTACACGCCGCGGTAGTCATGAGAATCATACCCCAGAGGACAATATTCACGCCCAGAAACTTGGCGACGGGGAACCGTTGGAGGACGGCGACGCCGGGGTACTCGGCGACGAGATATCCAAAGTAGAAGATGGAGCTAGCCCAGCTGTACTGCTGCCCGACGAGCTTGTTGTCCTTGATGATGCCGTAGACGGAGCTGTACCCCAGGGAAGTCTTGTCGATGAACTGCAAAGCGTAGGTGATGCAGAGGAAGGGAAGGATGCGCCTGTCGAGCTTGGCGAGGATGGAGCGGGACTCGGCGGCGTCAAGGGGCGCGGAGTCAAGGGCTGAGGCGGCGAGAGCGCCGGTTTCGTCGGTGATGTGGTGCTTTGAGGGGATGGCGTCTTCATCTAGGGGGCCGGTGGTGGCGGGGACGATATCCGCGGGGACCCGCTTCTCCGGGTCGGAGCCCGGGGTTTCGGTGGATGCCATTGCGGAGTCAAGTACCTTACCCAGGAGAGGAGACTGAAGAGAACTTGTGGGTGTACCGAGTCCCAGGTTCTTGGGTAGTCTCAATTTACTGGCACGAGGATCCGGAAAAGAAAGTTTTCTCCTCCTGCTCGGGGTTCTTGGGAGCCCTCGACTTCTTTTATCAATGGGATGTTGAACGAGGGCCGCGGGCTGGAGTCACTGGAGCGTGTGGGTCTCGTTCATCGGAGTAGATCCGACCATCGGCAATTCCACGTTTGTTTTCCCAATGGTCTTATCTTGCTCGGGTGCTTTCTTCCATTCACCAGCCCCTCTTTTTCGCGCAGTGTCATGCCAGCGGCAGAATGATTGCAGAATGGTTCATGTACCTGGGAACATGGTTGAGGTCTCGTCGGACTGTGATCGCCCCTTTGCAACCTGAGCACCAATATGAACTCTTTCGAGTAGGACATAAGTTTGCCAGCTTGCTGGGTAACACTCACTTATCAACATATACACTGCGACATACTCCTTGATGTGCGGGATGCGAGATGCTTCCAATGTCTATTTCATTCTTGTCTTCGTTATGGTCGTGATATATTCTCCCCTCGGAAAACTTGAACCTCTCGTTACGGAGTATCCAAGCGCAACCGGCGCACACTACGGGACCAAAACAACCGATAACACCGGTCGATAAGAACAAGGGTCCGGACGACGGGTAGCTATCTCCTGCGGGGAACAGCCGGTCTTCCCCTCCACTTCCAGACTCAAAGCAGTCGCCGCCTTTACCCGGCGCACCATGCCAATTTGCACAACGATGCATAATCCCTCCCAAACGACCAAATGAGGAAGCTCCCAAAAGACCAACACTGGTGAGCCATGAGGCGTTAGACGGCCAAGCGCCTTGGCAAGACGGTTGGTCTTGTCAGCCTCATCTCAAGAGGATCGCGTGTCTCTATCGTCATCTTCACCCAACTCCGTTCACATTTGCTGATCAGCGAGCGCATCACTCGATCATCCAATCTCACGAAGAAAGGTAAGTGAACCTAAGCATCGCTCCAGCATGTCGATCATCAAGTGTATCTGACCACCTGCATCAGACCCCAACCACCACAAACATGGCCAAGCCAAAGTCAAAACCAGTCGCCTCGCCCGCCGCCGGAGCGCAGGTAGATGAGGCATCGCAAACCTCGCAGACATCGCAGCAGGCGCAGGTCGCGGAAACTTCGCCAGCGGAGAGAATACTAGCGCTTCTCATGCCCCCTCCCTGGGCGCGCCGCCTCATCTTTGTCGCTCTCATCTTCTACATCACCCCGTTCCTGCTCACGCACTGGATCGAGACGTCGGCCAAGTTGATTAGGATGATACGGACGTTGACTGGCCAGAGGTAATTGTTGATTCAGTGGATGAAGAGATATCGGGTTAGGTTGCTGGGGTTCATGGAAGTGGGTTGGTGAGCTCTGGGGTCAGCAGGAGACTGCGCAGTCATCCCGGTTGAAAAGAGGTTTCAGAGCTTCAGAGCTTTGAGATGCAGGCATCGGAACTGTCAATACTTAAAGGAAGTAGACTTGTCTTGTAGTGAGCTTATCTGAAGAGCATTGCCCAAGTTCAAAGTCATAACAGAGAACTACACGACCGACCGTGTCGCGGCGACACCGTCTGAGGCATGCAAACAAGCAGAGTTTACCAAGTACGTTAAAAACAGCAAGGCGCCTATATTTGAGTGAGATTTCACGCACCTTGCAATAGCTTCGATACATGAGCGTAATCGTTCTCCTCTTCTCCCTTGCCTGTTCTGAAGGACTGTGAGATGCGCTGATTTATGCACAACCAGCTTTCAATCAAGCATAACGCAGCGTGTACGCTAGCTGAAACGGGCAACTTGCATCGTATGGCACCCGCGGCCTCGGTACAGATAACATGAGCCAAAACCCGGCCGGTGGTCGGAGACACTCCGCCGCTCGGAACCGTCTCTTCAGACGACCCTCACTACACAACCTCCACTCGCCGGAACAAACTCACTCACCTACCTCACCCTCATTAGGGACAGTGCAGGTTCAACCCAACTTACGTCGCCTCTCACTCCAATCGAGGGGCACTTCAATCACCGGCGGGATCGACCTCATACTCATCAGCTACAGTGAAACTTACAACAAGCTCTCTCAAAATGGACACATCAGACGACGGCTTCGTCCTCGTCTCTCACGCAGACACCCACCCCACATGCACATCAGCCTCACCTTGCTCATTAGCCCCAGCCTCATCAACCTCAACCTCCTCATCATCACCACCACCACCTTTCCTAGATGAAATCTCCTCCATCGTAACAGACCTCGCCGACGCACTATGGCCCGTCAACAAAACCATCCACGATAACCCGGAACTCGGCTACCGCGAGTTCATCGCCCACGACACCCTAGTAGCCTTCATGCGCACCCAGCCAGCATGGAAAGTCACACCTTCAGCCTACGGCATGAAAACCGCCTGGGTCGCCGTCTGGGAGAGCGGGAAGAAGGGACCGGTCGTGTCGTTTAATGCCGAGATGGGTAAGACCTCTCCTCCTCCTCCTCCTCCTTTTCCCCAACTAACAATAACCACAGACTGCCTCCCAGGAATAGGCCACGCCTGCGGCCACAATCTAATAGCAACAGCCTCCCTAACAGCAGCCCTCGCAACCTCAACCCTCCTCGCCCGCCACGCCCTCCCCGGCAAACTCATCCTCTACGGCACCCCCGCAGAAGAAGGCGGCGGCGGCAAAATCGCCCTCCTCAAAGCCGGCGCATACAACCCCACCACCTGTCCCGGCTCCCCCAACCGCGCACCAGACATCAACCTCATCTCCCACCCGGGCATCGTCTCCTCCACCGCCCTCATGCGCACCTCAGCCTACACCTCCCTCCGCCTCGAATACTTTGGCCGCGAAGCCCACGCCGCAGCGAACCCGTGGCTCGGCATCAACGCGCTCGACGCGCTGGTCGTGGCGTATACTTCGATTTCCGTGCTGAGACAGCAGACGCGGCCGGGCGACGTGATTCAGTGCAACATTTCGGACGGCGGCGCGCGGCCGAATATCATCCACGCGTACGCGGCGGCGAATTTCGTCGTGCGGTCGGATACCCAGCCGCGGCTCTCTGAACTTTTGAAAAAGGTGCAAAAGTGCTTCGCTGCGGGGGCAGAGGCCACGGGGGCGACGTGGAAAGTTACGTTTACGGGGGCGTATAAAGACCATGTGCCGAATCGTGTGCTGGGGCGGTCGTATACGCGGTACTTTAACGCCCTACTCGGTTCTGGTGGTGACGGAGACGGTGACAACGACGCTCCGATCCCGACGGACGAAGATGTGGACGAGATTCGCGGGCGGACGATGGCGAGTACGGACCAGGGGGATATCAGCTACGCCATGCCCTCCCTCAGCGTCGGCTTTGCGATTCCACCCGGGAAGGGAGGCCAAGGCCCGCATAACCCGGAGTTTGCGGAGGCGGCGGGCACGAGAGTTGCGTTTGAGAGGAGTTTGCGGGTTGGAAAGGGGCTGGCTGGCGTTGCGGTTGATGTTTTGACGAGGAAGGGTATGGTGGACGAGGTGAAGGCTGCTTGGAGAAGGGATATGGGGATGTGATGAGGAATTTTTTGTTGGTATGGAGGAGAGTAAAGGGGTAAGTAAGTATTCACATTGGACATACTGAGGTGGTTTGCAGATATATTCGTAGGTACGTATCTCTGAGTATTCACCGTACATACAAAACATCAGATCGAATCGCCCTCTAGCCTTCATACATAGCTCAATGGTTCATGATACAACAAGTCCTGGGCCGCATGGTCAAGGTGTTCCGGGCTGTAGAGACCACGGTTGGGCGGTGAAGTCTCCGGTCTATTTCGGGGTCCATGTTCGAACCCTCGATCGGTATATTCTTTTTCCCGTGTCTTGCTTTTTTTACTTTCCAAGATGATGTCTGATCCTCTTTTCACGATTAGATGAGTGAGATATGAGAGCAACCTTTTGGGATATTGTACTCGTATCATAGCGTACACACACACCTGTGTGTATATCTTTCTCAGTACCCAAGTAATATCATTCAGCCTCCCATTTACCTAAGTAGACATCATCACGAGTTTGGAGCCCCCACGCGAAGCATCAGCACATCTTCTTGTACACAAGAAATGATCAGGGTGAAAAAAACCGTGATTGTACAAGGTCCTAGTACATCCCATCCCGTAGGTATGATAATACACGCCCAAAACTCCCCCATCATAGTCAGACACCCCAATATCGAAACATATCTCATATCATACCAACTGCTTCTCTTCCTCCATCCCTGAAGGACAACCAAACCTCAGACCTTCAGACCATCAGTTGTCCCTACATCCTCTTGGCACCCATCTCCTCCGCCCCAAACTCATCCCACTCCTCCCTCCCGATCCTCCTCGAAATCCACACCCCCAACCCAGTAACACCACAACTCGCCAGAAACCACCCCTCAAACCACCAATCCACAAACCGCGGCTCCAGCGCACCCGCCAACGCATCCCCCACCGCGCTGCCCATCTCCCGCGGCAAATTACTCCTCAGCAGCAGCGCCGCCGAAATCACATACACAGCCGTGATCTGCCCAATCATGAGTGCCAAGTTCGCCTGCGCCTGGTACAGCAACCCCGGCATCCACTTGGAAAACAAGTGGAAAGTCTGCAACACGCTGTTGGCGCTCGCTGCGAGCATAACGCCGCTCAGCAGGAAACTAATCTGCCGCGCCCACGCAATCTGGTCCAGCGACGGGTCCCAGTGCCGCGCCAGCAAACCCAAAAACCGGTTAATCGGGTCCGAGGAGCTGAAGCTCGATGAAGGGTAATACGCCCTCCGCAGCGTCGCAAGCGTCGTCGCCAGGATGCGGTAGAGACAGTACAGCGAAAAGACGTAGTGCGGGACGGCGAGCACTTTGCCAATCGTCGTCGCCGCGCGCGCGTCCGCCGCCCGGCGCGATCGCATCACGCCCAGCGAGGAGTGCAGATTCGCCTCCATCGTCTCGAGGCCCGTAATCTCCAGCCGCAGGGCACGCATCTCGGCCTCATCGCCGCCGCCCATTCCCCGTACGGCGCCGAGCATCTTGCCCATGAACCCGCCGCTGCCGGCCCCCGAGCTAGACGACCCGCCTGACTGCGCCTCGGCCGCCTTCCGCTCCAGTGCTTGAAGCCGGTGTCGTTTCGTGAGGAGCATCTCGTTGGTGGCATCCAGCCCGGCCTCCTTTCTCGAAACATCCGCCTCCGTAACGGGCCTCTTTCTCCGTTCCGATACCGCGCCGAGGGTATGCCAGGGACTCGAAACAGCCGCGAACCCGCTCAGCATCGCCATCAACGAGATCCCAATAACACCAATCCTCTCTAGACAAGCGCGCAGCACCCCGCCGCCCGCCGTCGCCGTCTTATCAAGCCCAACCAACCCGCCCAAGCTCCAAAACGCAAACACCCACCCGCCAAAAACGAGCATCTGCACACCCCAAGCGAACCTCGGTATCCTCCCCTTATTATTCCGCTGAAATTTCCACCCAGCACCCGAGACCACGCTCTGGATCTCCAGAAACGGAATGACCCCGACCAGCAGCACAAGCAATGTCGGCACCGTAACCCTCAACCCAACCTCCCTCGCGCGCCTGCTCACCAAATCGGAGATCTCGCTCAGGATCAACTCGCCCAGCACCGTCGCCAGCGCAATCGTAACACTAAACACCGCGGCCGCGACGCGCCGCCGCGCGCTCTTCTGTCCGTGTTCGGCGTGAGCCTGGCGCAGGCTCGGCGGGGCGTGGGAGGGGAGGTAGTGGTCTTCCCCATCGTGGGCGTCGTGAACCCTGGCGAGTTTGGGAAAGATGGTCTGGTTCGCGAAGGCGGCGACGGCGGCGAAGGTGAGGAGGAAGGGCAGCAGCGAGAAGAGCAGGCCGACGGTCGACGGGGCGTTGGGGTCTACGGCGGCGCAAGCGGAGTCGTCGCAGGAGGCGCTGGACCAGAACCAGGGCATCTTGGTGGTTGTGGTGACGACGGTGGTGACAGCAATGGTAGGGCGTCGTCTGCGTTTGCGCGCGAGCAAAGGGACATGTGCGATATGTATCCGTAGCCGAGCAGAGCAAGATTCATTCTATGTCTGCTTCTCGATTGTTGAGTAGGATGAAAACAGTTGTGGCAAATAGAAAACAGGCCGGTGTCCTTAGCGAGGAATTAGTATGCCTGTCTTCGACATTGTTTGGTATGCGTTGGCTGGCTTCGGACAACCGTTACAGTGCGACGGCTGCGACGAGAAAATAAGGGCGACGTTGGATTCGTAACCTCTGTGTCGGACTTTTGGGGGGGGGGGCCTCAGCCACACGACAACCTGGCCTCGGCTCTCCACTCTGAAGCTCCGGCGACTTATTTTCTAAGCTTCAGCCACACGTCTCTGCGCCACACATTGTACTTGCCGGGCAACTTTGGAACCTCAGAAGTCTGGAACTCTGGAACTCACCCACCTTCATCAAGAGCAGCCCCGCAAGATGCGACGGAGCGGCCAATGGGCACTAGGCAAAGACTCACCCAAGACCTGGAGTCAACAGCTCCTCCTCCAACATCAGATACTGTCACAAAAAGATGCACGCCTTGTGTTCATCACCAGAAGTTATACGAAGAATGCAGCAGACTTTTGGCCGATTTTTATCAATTCAGTCTTTTATGGGTATCAATCCACGGGTTCCATGCAGACGAGGGGTTTCAACAACTAAGGTACGCCGATTCCCTGGACAAACCTCCCTTGACTTGCCTTCATCTCCGCCCACGTCTCAACTACGGGATGTGTCGTCCCACCAAACTAAACATGCCCACGCTAGCGACCAAACGCCTTCTAAACCCACATATGCTAGTTCATAACCCTCCCTGCCTCCCCAATTGAAGCCATGGGGCTACTGTATCAGCTGTTGCTGCTGTGTCGCGAGGCTTTGGACTCCTCGTCTTCGTCGTCATCTACTCCACTGGCGCTAGAGTCCAAACTCGACTTTCGTTGCTTAAGGGCTGCCGCCTCGTTGGCCTCCA
>NW_026849245.1:0-34240 GCF_030867785.1 Colletotrichum acutatum | reverse complement strand
TGGAAGAAAGCACGACGGAATACTTTCCTCTGTCATGCGGGCTGCCTCAGGGGTCGCCACTATCTCCCATCGTCTTTCTGCTCTACATCGCGGAGATCCTTGAAGACGACCCGGACGCGCGATTCGGGTACGCGGACGACATCGCCACTCTGGCCATCAGCCCCTCCCTGGAGAGCAACGTCGCAATACTCAACCGAAGCGCAGCCGGCATTCTCAGATGGGGCTCGGAGAACAAGGTCTCCTTCGACCCGAGCAAGTGCGAGGTCATCCACTTTACTAGGAAGCACAGCCAGCCAGCGGAGCTGCCAGAGGTCAGGGCGGGGGATTTGGTGGTCAAGGCCTCGACAAATCCTGTACGCTGGCTGGGTGTCTGGTTCGACAAGAGACTGTCCTTCCGGCACCACGTCGACACAAGAGTAGCTGCGGCAAAGAAGGCAGCTCAACACCTGAGGCAGCTTACAAACACAAAGAGAGGACTGCCAGCGGCCGCCGTGCGAAAAGCCGTCGTCTCCTACGTACTGCCGATCGCGCTCTTCGGCGCCGAAACATGGTACGCAGGTATCACGAAGCCGGCTTCGAGACGCCAAGCGGAGACAGACACGAGTCCGCCTTTCCAAGGAAGACCCGTCAACACAGGCCAGAAGGGGCTCGTGCAGAAGATCGACAGCGTCATTACAGCGGCAGCAAGGATCGTTCTACCTGTCTGGAGGACAACGCCAACCAGTAGCCTCCTCCGAGACGCCGGCTTACCGTCAGCCAAAGTCGCCTTAGAAGGCGTCCGTTTACGGGCCGCAGTCCGACTACAGAGGATTGATCGCCGACACCCGCTAGTCGCGCGGCTCTCCCAGCAGGGACAGCAACAGACGAGACTACAACGGACGGCTGAACTTCTGCCAAGATGCGGAAGACCAACGTTCCTCCAATCACAGTACCTGCCAAGCTCACAGGATCAGATAGTAGTTCAATGCAAAGAAGAGGCTGCGAAAGCTTTCGAGCGCTGGCTAAAGACAGTACCGGAAAGCCATATGATCGTCTTCTCGGACGGCTCCAGGGCGACGAACGGAGCCGTGGGGTACGGCTTCGTCATCTACCGAGACTCCAAACGCATAGCGCAAGGGTGCGGCCGACTCGGACTAGCAGAAGTGTTCGACGCCGAGGTCGAAGGGGCGCGAACCGGCCTCAGAAGGGCTCTGCTCACCAATCGCGGTCATCCAATCCACATATGTATCGACAACACCAGCGTTATACAAGGCATCCGCGGCAAGGCGCCGGACTCGTCACAAGACGCGTTCCTCGAAATCCAAGAAGCGGCCAGGATATTTGATATACGGACGCACTGGTCCCCGGGACACCAGGGCATCGAAGGAAACGAGGCCGCGGACCGGCTGGCCAAAGAAGGAACGACACTGCCGGCGCGGATGGGTCAAATGGCAACACTAGCGGGCATCAAGCGGCTTGCAAGGGAAAAATTACAAAGCCAGCACAGGAGATGGTGGTATAAAGAGCGAAGGCCGCGGTACGCGGACTTGGGGCTTGAGGCAGCTCTGTCCAGCCCTCCTGAACTGGCCTTGCCGCGGGCTACGTTACATCACCTGCTGGCGGCACGATCGGGTCACGGGGACTTCGAGCAATATCACCGACGTTTCAACCACGACGACGCTCTAATGATGTGCTCTTGTGGAGAGGCGAAAGACGTGGACCACCTGGTCTACTGTCGACTAACGCTGGCGAGGAGGCAACGGTGGCCGACCCTCCACTCTCGCAGTATGCCCGAGCCCATAGGTCCTATGGGATCTCTCGAGGCCTACTTCAAGAGATTAATCACCGACCCACGAGGCTTCGAGGCCTTTCTCCGCGTGACGGACTTCTTCCAGAAGATCTGTCTGCGGTAGCAGCATCCACACCTAGGTAGATGTGAGTGCGGACTACAAAGAACCTCCCGATTCCAAGGGACGATTTGGGAAAGAATGAAACTGGGGCACCAGCGGGAACCGGGGACAGACAGAACGCGTAGTGGCCACAAGGCATGATTTGGAGGACGATGTAAAGAGACGACGTACTGTAGAGTAGGTAGCCTTGGCTCACGGCCCTCCACGCCATATACCCTTCGGGAGGTCTGCGGTAAGGGCTCTAGCCCGGCCGCCACGGCGTTAAATACAACAACAACAACAACAACAACAACATCCCACCCGTATGGCAATAGAGGCTGCCAGAAACTTCGTCTGCAAGCAGCTCGTTATCCCTTTCGATACCGAGTACCGCGAATGTGGTGACGAGTCGGGCGCTGGATGGAACCCACGGCAATTTTCCAGAGATATAAGCACACCATCTGGTATTATACTTGTCCTGGCAGCGAATTGATAGGAAAATTGGAAAGGAAGGGAAGTCGTAGATATCTGCAGTAAAGAAATATGAGTCAGGAACAATTCAATTCATCATTCTTTGCTTCATGGCTCACGATCGAAGGTTTCAACCAAAGGCTTCTCAACGATTGCATGCATCACTCAACAGATGCCAGAAACCAACCAACTCGCATATAAGTATGGATGTCATCATATCCCTTAGGATACTTGATTTCAGGTTTGTGGTCATTGGACCTATCCTGATGTTGTTACTCATATGGGGAAGCTATGTGAGCTTGAGACTCGATCAATTTTCATTACATATGTATAGAGTCTGCGAAGCTACAGTGGTCACTGGTGTGCCCCCTTTTCTCATAAAAGTCATATCCACGAAGTCCACGCCCCCCCCCCATCCTACGCCAAAATGAGCACTCGACAACGATTGCTGCTTCAAATGAGGTGGGTGATATCCGAGACGTAGCGCTTGTTGGCCTTCTTCGCTGCCTGACCGCACTGGCCAGCGATAGCAGTCGTCTTGCCATTAACGGCACACTGGCCGTTGGCGTTGCAGGCACCAGCTCCCTTTCCATCGGTGCAAGCCAAGCCAGAGAACTCAGCCTGGGACTTGCCCTTGCCCTTGGCAGCGTTGGCGTTGCCTGCATTGGCGTTGCCGGCGTTGGCGTTGTTGCCCGCATTGGCGTTGTTACCAGCGTTGGCATTCTTCTTCGCGTTTGCATTTTTCTTTGCCGCATTGGCGTTCTTCTTCTTGGCAGCAGCGGCAGCGCCGTTGTTCTTCTTCGCGGCGGCAGCAGCACCGGTATTCTTCTTTGCCGCGGCGGCATTGGCGGCATTCGCCTTGGCAGCGGCAGCGCCATTGTTCTTCTTGGCCGCCGCTCCGGCAGCCCTCTTCTTCTTTGCTCGGGCCTCGAGGTGGGCGGCGTCGTTTGCGACGAAGTCCTCCGCACGGACTTCGATGGGGAGGGCAACATCGTTTCCTTGGACCGCGGGGGCTGGGCGACCATGTTAGGACACTAGGCTAATGGAATTAGAGAGTGATCAAGGATGTGCTTACCAGAGATGACGTTGCCAGCCAAAAGGCCAATGGCGAAGAAAGCGGCAGTTGAGAATCTCATGTTGACTGTAGGGTTATGTTGGTACTTCGTGACGGTGAGTGGTATTATTCGTGCAAGTAACACCAGGTCTTATTGAATGAGAGCTCAATTAAACAGAGCCGCGCACAGCACGGAATGAACGTAATAGTAAGGAGTAGAACGGAGATAGCCAGACAGACGCTCACAGTAGAAGAGAGGCCTCATGTCAGAGCAAGAGATTCTCTTCATGTTCTTATGTACGTTGGGGTCCAGTCCTCGCTGGTATGCCACCACCACATCCTCAATGCTTACATACAAACTTTGCTGTCACACCCTGAAACTCCGGATGGCGGTGTCACCTGAGCACCAGTGCATCACTACGTTCAGCAACATTCCAGATGAGTTTTTTTGACTCGAGATGACAGCCATGAGCCTCATCCTGCAACAATACCTGTTCAGATGCCTGATCATCCCGTCACATCAGCAGCTCAAACGAGGCTTATTGTGCCGCAGACCAGGGTAGCCCCGGCTCTTCGGCACACCTCAAAGTCGGTTAGGTCGGACTCTCCTTCAGGGCCTTCACCAATCCTGTCGCAAAACTTGTCCGCATCGCCGTTTCAAGCTTTAAAGTTAATGCAACTCGGGCTGCAATTGGACCGCAGATGGGACCAGATTTTTTCCACAGGTCTCGTTGTCCAGGGCCCCTGGCGGGCCTCGAGACCAGATTCAAGCTTGTTCTGCCAAACGCGAACCCCCGCATCTCTGGGTTTCGCTGTGCATGATTTTGAAAGAGGTCCGGTCTCTCTTGACAAGAGCCAATTGTTGGGATAACGTGGGAACCCTACTTTAAGCTTGCTGCCTTCCCGTATTAGAAATGACGCTTGTTTTGGGGTGACCTCTGACCTCTTGGTGGTCAGGGATTCCGGAAGCGAGGCCGTCTTCAAACGCGCGATGTTCTAGGAGCAGACTCTTGTTTTCGCCAAGAGCAGAACAGAAAAATGGGCTCCCCCAGAATTGTGCATTATTCTCCGGTCAATGGCAGGCCTGGGGCTGTCTTTGCCTGGAAGGGATCGGGGCCGCCGGCCACCGACTTTGTGGCGATCTACAGCCATTTGCCACGAACTGACTCGAATCATGGTTGGATTTCTTGAATGAATAAAAATATTCAGAAACGGCCACCTCAATGATTGAATCATCTGTCTCGCTGAATTCTGTTTCCGCGGCGCAGTCGTCGGGCTCAACCAGACACGTCCCTTCCTCCCAAAAGTTGATCGTCCAAACCCGTCTTAAGGATGTGTCATTATTGTTCTCATTCCAGCTCATTTTGACCCGCGCCGACTTTGGGATGAGTCTGGTTGATGTGAGATTCAGGAGCTGAGGCCCACACAGCCACAGCCTTCCGATGCCACCTGATCTTACTCTGTCGCGCTATTGTTGTTACAAAGTGCAGACTGCGAGATCGTCGCTCTCGGTAGAAGATGTGCCTATCCTTGCCTGGCCCCCAGCTCCTGAACCTGTGCCTGTAACAGGTCCGCGGCAAGTTTTGCCGTGGACAGGACCGTGTTTCCGTATCCTGGTCATGATCAGGAGAATTATTCTGAGCCACTGAATTGCTCAATTCTCCAATCATAAATGTGATTCACAGTTCCAGATGAGGTAAATTTTCTTGGCATAACAGTTTTAGCAATTTTAGCCTGGTGAGTTCCTAGACTTCGTTCTCTTGACGTCAGGAATAGACTCACTGTTCGCTAAACTCAACTCGATCCACCGGCCCAGGTGATGCACCTTGGCACCTTAGATTCACACAAGCAGAAGCATATCGTCGGTCAACCCCAGTGTTGTTCACCTTGGCGTTGCAGAAAGATCAATTGCGTGAAACTTAGTCACGTGCAACCGCCAATTTCCTCCTCTTAACACATTGTCAACTTGAACAGCCGCCGGTCGAAGTAGCTTATTGCATCGTCCCACTATTCTCCTACCTTCGAAAACACTTACCTAGGACGAAATGCGAGGATCAGTGCACATTTTTCACCCACTTAGTAGTAAAAATACTCAACTTGGATGTGCATCAATCATATGCTCCGACACCACATGTAATCTCACCAGAGCATATCACTTGAGTGCACTCTTCTTGCCACTTTTTTGGTGTTCATTCGCTCAAGGAAAAGAATGTCTAAACTCGACGATGCTTTTGCCTGCTCCTCAACCTCAAGACTCAAGTAGTCGGGACGAAGTTTCTTGCTTCGGTACAGGTTGAATGTTTTCACCATTAACCGCAAAATGGGGTCACACTTGCAAGCAAACCAATCAACAGTATGAGTCTATTCACGATGACTTACGTTCAGCCGATGCCAGATCTGGTATTCGGAGGCCAAGCTCTCCCTCCGATGTGATAGTATGCATTTTAGGTCTAGACGACGGGTAAAATATTATGGCAAAAATTTTGCCGCTGCAAGAGCGGGACGGCTTGCAGATCTTAACTATCGAGAGTATTTCTAGAGATTGCAGTGCCGCTGTACCCCAGATTTCATCGCCCGTCACACCTAAGCGTTGTATTTAGCCTGAGTTCCATATCCCGGTGCCAAGGTCCCAAGTGCCCAGTGTACCAAACTTGGAAGGCAACTGCCGCGTAACGCCGAACTTGTCACGAGGGCGGTTCTATAATCACCCAGTCATGTCGACATTTTCTACATCAACCGCGATGTAGTCATTGGGTGTAAGAGGTATCGATGTGGTTGCTGTCAGACTTGTTTAGCCTCATTTCGTTCAACTCTTCCAGTCCAGTCAGACGAGAATGGCATCCGACTTCACATTATAAAAGCGACATAGATCCGGTTGTCGGCAGTAAAAGGATAATTCTATCTCGACAGTCAGAACATAGCAGAATACATTGGCCACGCAAAACCACAACAATGGTTTCCTTCTCCAGAGCACTTGTTACCTTGGCGACTGTCTTCGGAGTCATTGCCAGTCCTACCGGGGAACTGATTCAGAAGCGACAATCCACTCCAAGTTCGACCGGATACCACAACGGATACTACTACTCGTGGTGGACTGATGGAGGATCTCAAGTGACTTACACCAACGGTGCTGGAGGTTCGTACAGCGTCAACTGGGGAGGTGGCGGCGGCAACTTTGTGGGAGGCAAGGGTTGGAATCCAGGGGGCTCCAAGTAAGTTTACATCCGCTTTGACAACGAATATCGATCTCTAATCGGTTGGCCTTTTCCAGAACTATCAACTATTCTGGCACCTATAATCCCAATGGAAACAGCGTAAGTGAACAGAACAGAAAATGCGAAGTTGAAGACGTGCATTCCCACACTGACCCTTTTGGCAGTACCTGGCTGTCTACGGCTGGACTCAGAACCCTCTGATTGAGTACTACATCGTCGAAAACTACGGCACCTACAACCCAGCTTCCGCTGCTACGAAGAAGGGTTCCGTCACCAGTGACGGAGGCACCTATGACATCTATGTCAGCACCCGTGTCAACCAGCCCAGCATCGAGGGTACCAAGACATTCCAGCAGTATTGGTCAATCGTGAGTTCCCCGTGCTGAACGTTCCTTAGACTGTTTACAGTCATGGAGAGGTTTGGACTAATAATTAACCCAATGTAGCGAACCTCCAAGCGTACCGGTGGTACTGTTACGACTGGCAACCATTTTGCGGCCTGGGCGTCAGTCGGACTCAACCTCGGAACCCACAACTACATGATCGTAGCCACAGAGGGATATTACAGCAGTGGGTCGGCTAGCATCACCGTTAACACCCCTGCTTGATTATTGAGAAGCGTCATTTGGAGACAACCTTCGCCTGATTTCAATTTGCGATGGGCAGTACTATCTTTCATGGAAAGTGGAGCTGCCAGCTCCAAGTTTCTTTCAGCTGTCCATATCACTCAATTCTTCTGAATACTTTCGACGCCTAGTACTAAGCAGTGCACATAGTCTTCCTTGAAGTAACACCATGGAACCTTGAAGTAACACAATAGAAGTTCCACTCCACTCTCAGGATGAGAAGGTGATATTACGTTGGATTGATTAATTACTGTGAAATACGTCGTGCCGCGTATTTTGCAGAAACATCCTGCAATGAATGGAAGTATCTACAATGCAATATTTGTGGTGATTGATGTTGGGCAGTGGTAAAGCGTAGATGTAATGAGGGTATTGGGGGTACGCGTCATAGTAGCCGTACATGTCTCCAGATGTCCAAGGTTGTGTTGGCAACAATCATCCCGAAGTACCTTATCAAGGTGTCCCGTTGATAGCTTCCTCCTCGGCCTTCTTCTCCGCGATCGCTGCAGCCTCCTCGGGAGCAATGTTGACAAAGGCCTCCGTGGTATCAACATTCTCTGCCTGGGAGATTGCATCTGCGCGAGCTCGGCCATACCATCTGCCGATCTGGCCTCGCTTCTCAAATACCAAGCTCCGAGCTGCGGGGCAGACGGGTGGCTCAATTAGCACGCCGGTTTGCGGGAATGGTTCGAGGGAACCCCAAACATTGCCATCATCGTCAGCGCCAACGCCCTTCGTCAGGAACTCCATCTGAGAGAAGTCGTATGAGACTGGCGGAACACCAGGCACATCTTGCTCTCCGGGTACCCACACGTTGACGGGCTGGACGTATGTTCCGGCAGTGATTCCGTTCTTGGTCACACGGGTCTTGGCCACGCCATCAATCTCAGCGGTGACTCGGTACTCTCGAGTGTACCTGAAGAGGATGTTGTTGCGGTATTCAAACTTGTTCTGGGCATTACGGCCACCGCGAAGTCCCATGGAGGCAATGATGCGGTCGGTAGTCGCGCCTGTACAGGGATCAACGTCCATCGCGTACAGAGAGACTGTGGCACGGTTGTTGGACACAAAGCCGATGAACTGCAGGGTCAATTGTCAGCAATTTGACCAACATGGTTAGGACATGTCAAGTTGATCGCACTTACTCGAGACTCTGCAATTTCAGCGTTGGGGTTTGGGTTGTCAATTCCTAGCAGGCCAAGTTCCATTCTCACGTAGACCACATCGCCGAGGGTATTGATCTGTACGTTCTGCGCCACAATACTGAAGGCAATGACCTCAGCGCCTCGACGGAATCCGGAAAAGGTGATGAAATCGCCGGCTTGGAATGGGGCCATTACAACTGGGTCAGGTGCCGTGCTTTTGTCAAAGTCAGCTTGTTGCTTGGACTTTCATGACGATCTCAAGAGGAAAATTGACCTACAAAGTGCCCGGCCCGACAAAAGGTCGGTTGCTCAGAGGACAAAGAGGATCAGTCTCATTGCGCGGAATGCACATGGGAAACCCCGAGAAAGACGTGATACTGGGGCTTTGATCATCCGCAGTCATCAACGGCGCGCCGGTAAAGCCCTTTGAGAAAACAGCATTCGGGTCTGAAATCCTGACGGTTGGCCCGTTTTGAATCTTGAGACTTCCATCCGCGAAGTCTACAGACTCAACAAAGCCACTGCTCAACCCTTCGAAAAATTCGTAGAGTTGGACTTGGGCAACACGAGGCTCTCCGTTGATGCTATTTCCAATGACCTATACGCGGATATCAGTAACGCTCTACTTGAATTTGATATGCATGTCGGGCATCTATACCAAAGTCTCATATCCGGTAAAATCCGCCTTATTGGCGACAAACTCCTTCCAGGGCACCCAGGCAGCTGGAAACTGTACCAGAAGGTTCTTTGGCACATTGACGGTAAAGCCATTGACGACAATTGTCCCTCCTGTGTTGTACGCATCGTCAGTTGCAGTTGCGTCTTCGAGAGCACCTTGAACCCAAATAGGGGCCTCTTGAGATGCTACAGAAGCCACCAACAGGGACCAGATAGCGATAAAGACACGGAGAGGATGCATGATGACTCTATTTGAATGATAGGATAGAAAGTTGATGTTTGTGGTGGAGGATATTCAGATCGTCGCACGGAAATCGTCGCCATTTTATCACAAACCTCAAAGTGTACTTCCCACCTAAACCTTCAGGAGTCTTGAGATCAATCTCAATCAAACTGTGCCCCTATTGGAACTGTCTCCCATGAAAGAAAGTGAACTGTAAACGAGAGAGGATGAGGTCGTAGACCCAATGTCGATACCCGCGTCGACGACCATTGCCAAGATTGAACCATCACTTTCTCCTGTCACTTCCTTCGATGGACTGTCTTGGCCTTCTAGCAGACGCAAGTGTTTTCTCATCACGACAACTATAGACGGTGAATGACACGCTGCAGCGTGACTCTGCGGACTTGACATTCTCAACCCAGGAAAGCCGACGCGGGCAACGGTTTGTTGCGAGGCCTCCGTATCACTCCGATCACCGGATCAGTCTGCAGGAGACCATGATTATTGGATTTACGAGGATTCTCAAAATTCAGAGAATGTTGACCGCCAGACAGACAAGCCGACGAGGAGGTACCCCATCTTGAAGTCCATGTCAACCTCCCTAGCAAGTCCGCTCCGCCGTTTCTGCCAAGACATGAAATTGGTTGAGTGATTTCGCCCCGGCCATGCGCGTGACTAGATTACGTATAATGACCCCTAGATGCAGTGCTGTACCCTTACATCGTGGAGGTGACCCCAAGTGGGCAATGAGAACTCCAGGATGCGGCTCCACTATGTGCAACTCTCCCGCATGGTTTAGGTCTCGGGCCTGGTTCCGCGAGGTTCACTACGGGTCTATAATTGGCGACGTATGCCGGGGTTGGAATCGGGTTGAGGGAGAACCGAGTCGTCAAAACCTGCCAGTCCGGCATCCTGATTCAAGAATCCCGGGAGCGGGGAAGTTGCAACGGTTGGGGGAATGCAACCCAGGATCCCGGACCGGCTCAGACTCTTGGTCATTTCTGCCGATGGGTGAGTACATGTAAAGTCTCAAGACTCAGGAGGAGGCTCCTGAGCGATCCCAGCACAACTCATGGAACGTAAGCTTGGACTACAATTGGCGAGCATCTCATTGGTGGTCGTAACTCCAAGGACGGAAAGATCGGGGCTGTTGGTGACAAGGGTACCTTGCTTATGTTAACCGCAGATAATCGCCTAAACTTTCGTCACGCAAGAGGTGCATGCAGGCGCAGCCAGTTGTCTCAGCTCTCATAATCTGATCTCGTTGGATACATGCTTGTGACTTAGCCAAGCAATTGTAAACACGGGTCACCCCGCGCGCGCGCCTAGAAGTTAGACTGAGCAAAAACACCACCAACAGCATCATGGAGATCCAACGAGGGTTCACAGTACTACAAGGACAAGAACCGCGCCTGGCAGTAACTAGACTAATTCAGTTCTTAGCACAGAACAGCTGCGGCGCGTTGAGACGCTCATCGTCCGCCGTTATCCCCGATTTAAAGTTTCAGAACTTCACATGCTATGGGCTGGGTTGCAATTAATACCGGCGGACTATACCGGGCTAGCCAAAAGTTGCCGACCCTCGACGGTGATGCTACATCTTGGCAATGGCAACGATAGCCAAGCAAATGCTTCAGTAACCGCTGTGCCAGACAGGCACTGCAGCCGCATTGAGACTTGAATCATGGGCGGGCCCAAGACTCGCTAAGGGATCTTTACGCGATGCTCCACCCGCGGGGTTAGAGCCCATTTTAGGAGAAAATGTGGTCTTCTGAGCTCTGAAGTCTTCGTCGAACGCTCTCGCCTTTGACCGTTGGTAGTTCCCGACAGCAATTGAATCTCGAAAGCGGAAATGCCCACATATCTACCTTGCAGTATCCCCGCGTATTGCCTGCGGGAACCATGGGTCTTGACCGGCCACTCCCGCCAAGGACTACCGTGAGAACGGGTCTAGAGCACGGTTAACATTGCCACCTTCCTCTCTAGAAAAGCGACCGCAACCTCATTGCTCTATGTTCCCGGCTCTACATTCCTCTTCCCTTTCAAAGTTGGCAGAAAGTGCGGGCTGATGGTGGCGTGGCCTGGTTACAACGAGGATGCGTGACGCGACCCATCGTGTTGGACACTCTTGGCGAAAGAGGGCCGGCTTTTCAACTTACTCGGACTCTTGGACTAACATGAACAGAATGTGTCAGCCTTCGGATGTTTTCTCTCGTTGATTGCAAATGCTTACAAGAAAGAAGCGAATGCATTCCTTCGAATGACTTTGGAGATTGATTTTGGCCAAGCACACATTACAATCTAACATACCTCAGATTTGAAATTCAAGAACTTCAACAAATATCTTGGGGAGACTTTGTGAGGCCGCGTAGATTACTTGGATACGTCAAGTTAATGGTTTTTAGAACTATTCTGATTGTAGTAAAGTTGAGTGATAAAGTTGCGGGTTGACCGATCACCTCTTGTGATAAGGTTAAGACAGACCTTCCTCGACCCCTGAACCACAGCCAGTGGGATCAGACAGAGGACCTCCACGGTCTGGAGGCCCCTGCCGACCAAATACGAATCTATAAGAAAGGGGATGCGGGATTTACGAAAACCCATGCTAGGCGCGGGGGGGAGACAGTTGTCGATATCAAAGCGTCACCGAGTCGACATTTACGATCTCATCTCCGCCCCTAGAGGGGTCTGTAGGATGGGAGGGGGCAGGTTCACCCGAAGGAGCAGAGTAGCAGTCGGGTTGTGTCCTTTCCGAATGCAAGAAGAATTCGTTTCTAGATCGACGGTTCTTTGACTTTAGGTGCTTATCATCAGGGCTTCTTTGGAGGGGCGGATAGACTAGTCAGCGTTACTATAGCTCTTGGCAGGAGGTCGGACCATGCTGCCAGCCATGGCAGGCAGCTTCGGTCTGAATAAGAGTAGCGGGCCACATGGTAGGAGCGGGATCCAGATCCGAAATAGGAGTACGAGTACACTTTCGGCTTTGATCTCAAAGCCAAAATTATTGCTGGTCAGGTTCAGATACGCCGTCAAGGTGTTTGAGAGATCCCGGAATATTCCTCGGTTATACTCGGTTGCTAACTCAATCTACATGATTAATGGAAGTGTGACTTGGCCCATTGAATGACTACAAGGTGAGCAACTAGGGGATGCAATTAACGCCTCATGAAAGCTATCCTATCAAGTACGCGGTGTGGTTTTTCAACCGGAGACCCAGATGATAGTTACACGCCTGATATCGCCGGCCTTAGATGCCCGTCACCTACTTCCTGTCCCATTTCACGTCTCATTGGAATGGCATTCTGTTGTTAGACCAAGGTCCTCCGACTCTAAGGAAGCACGAGTCTCTGCCGAGTCATATTAGCGCAATAACGTATCATTCTTCCAAGACTGCCAACTTCTTAGTCAGGTCATATTTTACTGTACTATCACAAGAGCCTCCAGCCGTGTTCGCCAAGCTACGTGCTCGTGCACCATCCCAGCAGCGACCAGCCCATCATCAATACCACTCTCAAAATGAAAGGATCATGAGGAATGATACTCGTGCCAATGCTACCTACACTAAGGTATTCAGGGAAACATCGACCCAGTCTCTATGTCTGTGGATCTTTCAGAGTTCCCGCCACATTGCGCAATAACATCGGATCCACCATATTGGATGAGGGACATTGCAAACATCGCAAGACAATCGGCTCAGTGGCGATGTAACTGCAATGACATGTGCGTGTCCGCGATTTCTGCAGTTGATGCCATCACGTACATCGGCCATTGATTTCCTATCAAAGCCTTCAAGGCTAGTCTCTTGCAGAACACTTGCATCAGTCACATGGCATGCATCAGGTTCACGACCGGATTACCGCAAGGGGACTGGAAGATTTCTCTTTGTTCATATCCTATCCGACTTCGGAGTCGAAGCTGAAGTGGTTCTGAGTCCTGACTTGGCAAGATTTTTAGGTCTTTTCTTTTGCTGAATTTGTCTCCTAATTCTTGTATAAAGATAGATCACCTGCCCCGTTTGTTCCGGATCCAACAGAATATTTTGCTCAACAGACTTCCTAAGAACCGGAAACCCTGATCTTTTAGTCACTATTCTCCTTCCTACAACATGCGGTTCCAACTGACTGTGGCGCTTGTGCAAGCGGTGCTCTCCGCCAGCCTAGCTCAAGCTCAAAACTCCTCCTTCACTGATACCCACATCTCCCAAATTCCCGAGGCAGAAGTTGTAGCCCTCGCTCAGATTGTGGAGGATGATCCGGAAGATGTTTTCACTCTTCTCAAAGATTGGGAAAGCCCTGAGTATGCCTTGATTTACAAGGTGCCTCTGCCCATTCCGCCTGTGAAGGAACCTACCAAGTACGACTATCAGCTATCTTTCTCTTTGGGCACTGTTTTTTGACATATATCACAGAAAGATCATCAATCCAGTGACAAACAGGGAGATATGGTACTACGAGCTTGAGATCAAGCCCTTCAGTCAGGCGGTCTATCCTAACTTACGCCCTGCAACTCTGGTGGGCTACGACGGCATCTCTCCGGGACCGACACTGATTATCCCTCGCGGAACGGAGTCTATCATCAGATTTATCAATAACGCCGCTGCCGAAAACTCGGTCCATCTTCACGGATCTTACTCTCGTGCCCCTTTCGATGGTTGGGCGGAAGATATCACCAACCCAGGGGAGTACAAAGACTACTACTACCCCAACCAACAGTCGGCGAGACTGCTGTGGTACCATGATCATGCAATGCATCTTGTAAGTCCATCATAGCATCTTAAACTGTAGACATAACCTCTAATTCAAACCCTTAGACCGCTGAGAATGCCTACATGGGACAGGCCGGCGCCTACTTGATCACTGATGAGGCAGAGACCGCTCTCAACCTGCCCACTGGCTATGGCGTCTATGACATTCCTCTTGTTCTCTCTGCCAAGCAATACAACGACGATGGTACTCTGTTCTCAACCAAGGGTGAGACTGACAGTCTCTGGGGCGATCTAATTCACGTCAACGGCCAGCCCTGGCCGTTTCTCAATGTCGAGCCGCGAAAATACCGGTTCCGTTTCTTGAACGCAGCGGTTTCCCGCGCCTTTGCGCTATACCTTGTCAACTCCAATGCTGTGAATGGAAAGCTGCCGTTCCAGGTCATTAGCTCCGACAATGGACTCTTGGGAAAGCCGGTGCAAGTCGCAGACCTTGTAAGTTTAAACTATAATATCTGAGCAAAGACGTAAATTTGCTGACTCTTGTTCAGTATGTCTCACCAGCTGAGCGATATGAAATTGTGATCGACTTCGCTCAGTACGCTGGCCAGAGACTGGAAATCAGGAACTTCCCCAAGGCTGGCGGTATCGGCGTTGAGGACGACTACTTGCATACGGACAAAGTAATGCAGTTCGTCGTTGGTACGACTTTAACTAGCCCCGACACGTCCACCGTCCCAGAAGTCCTCCGCACAGTTCCCTTCCCGACATCGACTGACAACGTCATTGATCACCATTTCCGATTCCATCGTACTAACGGCGAATGGCGTATCAATGGCGTTGGCTTCGCCGATGCAGAGAACCGTGTTCTCGCCAACGTCCCCAGAGGCAAAGTCGAGATTTGGGAACTTGAGAACAGTTCAGATGGTTGGTCTCACCCCATCCACGTCCATCTCGTCGACTTCAAAGTCATCGCTAGAGACGGTGATCGTGGCGTGATGCCGTACGAAGCAGAGGGCTTGAAAGATGTTGTCTGGTTGGGCAGAGGCGAGTCAGTCCTCGTTGAGGCACACTACGCCCCTTGGGACGGTGTTTACATGTTCCACTGCCATAACCTGATCCACGAGGACAGCGATATGATGGCCGCCTTCAACGTCACTGTCCTTCCAGAGTTTGGATACAACGAGACCAAGTTCATTGATCCCATGGAAGCGCGCTGGAGAGCAAAGCCGTACGTCATGGCTGATCTGCGCACTCGAGCTGGACCCTTCTCCGACTCTGCCATTGAGGAGGCGGTGCAGGCTATGGCCGCTACTGACCCGTACAGCAAGGTTGACGAGGTTTACAAGAACCTCGATCAATACTGGGCATCGCATGTAAGCAAGTAAGGTGGATTAGAGGCGCCTACATGCGCATGTCTTCCTTTAGTTTCCTGTTATTTTCCCTGGTCGGCAGCTTCTATGTTCTTTCATACTTCTATTCGTTTATCATTATCAACTTCCTGTAAATACGTAGACGTGAGCATGGTTCTCCTCACGTACCCATCAGCTTAGCAATCATTGATTATCCGGTAGTCTTGACCATGAAGTGGATCATGTTTCTATTCCATGGTGTGGACTCTCTCTCCCAGATGCAACGTTTGCTCGGGAAAGCCGTGTGCGTGAGAGTGGCCTTCATTGCGTTTCCCCCACCGTCTTCATTACTCTAAAGGTTCAATCAGCAGAAGCTATTTGGTTATTGGGCTTGACAGCTTCGATGTGGATGCCACCAGATCAATTTGACTGAGACTGGAACTACCAAGCTTCCTGGCGGGATTACGCTTCCGCCTAGTACAGGACGGACAACAGTGTCACTATGAGAGATGGCTCAAATATCATTTGGATCAATGCGCAGATGTTGGCAATGCTTCACCAGATTCTGATCGACTACCGCAAAGTCAATGGGTGAATTCCCCTGCCAGCCCAGTATGGACTTACACTGGTTGAGCAAAGTGACCCGCCCCATCCTAAGACCGCCGTATTCTTCGACACGTACATACTTAGTACCTGATGGCCCGGATTCGCAGTACTAGAGACACTCTCGCATGTTCCGATACAAATCTCGACGTGAGGGACCAAGCAGCCTAGAGCCTGCATTGACTTGTTGATTCTAGTATGCGTATAAATTGATCGATTCATCTTGTGTGCTTCTGATCTCCCTATTAGCGCGTTTCAAGACGAACTTCATAGTCCATGCAGTTAAGACCACACCCAGGGAGAAGGTGATGCTGGCGACCATGGCTCTACGGAAAAGGGGGCTATCACTATCCGGCCATAGATAAGGGGTGTAGACAAAAGACAGATTGCCAAACGTATTGACAATGGCGATTGCGGCAGCTTTCTTTTCGTCAGTCTGGCCGACCGTTGCTGACGTCCACGCGACTGGCGTAAGGCGTTAGTCCATGCTCATCAAGTTAAAATGCCCGGGTCGAACAAGCGATGATTACCATTAATGTTGTTCACTCCATACGTAGCCGCCACAAACAGAACCATGGCGAAGTAGCGTGCGCCAATGTGTATTGTACTCGTTGCTACTGCGAAGCCGACGATCGCGACTGCCTTGGAACCTGTGATGTGCCAGGTACGTTCGTTGAACCTTCCTGAGGACCATGACACCAGAACGGACGTCGCTCCTCCTATGAGATACGGTGGACAGGTGAGTACCAGCGTCGTCGTGGTACTGAAGCCAAGTGACTTGACAGCTGTCGGCAAGTAGTTCTTGAAGTTGTTTGCCGAGAGGTGGAGATTTCCCATAAGAGCGAAGACCCAGGTGCGATAATCCGTGACGGCATCCCAGAGACCAGACCAAATGCTGGTTCCCTGTCGTTTTTCTGTCGTGTCCTTTGCAACCCGCGAATGAGCCATCTCGCGTTCTTCTTGAGTGAGCCATCGCGTCTGGAGCGGGGCATTGGGAAGTACGAAGAAAGCCACCACGGCAACACCAACTGTATGATACTACTGTCAGACTCTAGGCTCAGGTCATCTTCTGCATTGTTTGGGGCAAAGTCTTACTTGTGACGACACCTTGTATCAGGAACAGCCATCTCCACCCAGCCATGCCATGCCGTCCGTCTAGACCGGCGAAGACGCCAGCGGCAATAAGACCGGAGAATGAGCTCGCAAGCAAGTTGCCCGTGTAGAATACAGCGAGTCGCGTTGCAACCTCTTTCCGCGTGTAAAATAAGCTTACGAGGTAGCAAGCGCCCGAGTAGAAAGGTGCTTCAGTGAGACCAAGCACCAGTCTTCCAACCGACGGACATCGTCAGTCTTCGGCTTTTGTGATCAAGTAAGTAACTTCCGACTTACCTTCACGCAAGCATTCCATGATAGTCCTTCACAACACAAATAAGAGTTGATACAATAGCCCAAGCCATCATCCAGCCGGACATGTAGTATGCAGGCTTGACGCGCGTCACCAGCATGTTCGACGGAACTTGTCCCGTGATGTAACTGCCTTGATATGTCAACAATGCTCCGGTATAAACAATGTCCGGGTCACTTATAATTGTGAGACTGACCCAACGAAGAAGACGCTGACGCAGGTGTTGTACTCGGATCCTTTCATGTTGAGATCGTTGTCCAGGTTATTGAGCTTGCCGTTCACAATTGCATTTCGGTCAAGGAAGTTCAGGAAGTACATCAACCATAAAATGGGCTAGGTGAAATTTTCTGATTTAGCTTCATTTCCATCTCTGGTAATGGAGATTGTGGACGATAATTGAAGATGTAGCGATCGGCTTACCATGAGATAGGTGTCCAATTTCCGAACCAAGGCGATTTCTTTGGGATCAACTTTAGCAGCAGACCCAAACTTGTCAGGATGGCTTTGAAAAACCCCCCCTTTGGAACTTTCTTGGTGGTCGATATGATCGACGACTGCTTCCTGGTCTTTGACCATATCGGTGGTCACAAACTGCTGATTTGAAGACATGGCTGGCTGTAGAGGTTATTACTGAATATGATGTGACATGGGGCTGCTTCAAAGCGCTGAGTTGAGATGAGAACAATTATTCGGAGCTATTCAAGGAATTGCCTCTTATATAATCTACCTAATACCATCTGGGATCTCATATTAAATCGGAAAAGGCCTCCTCGGGGCCGGAAACTTGCAAAAAATAATTGTAGAGACAATGACAGTGAATGAATGTATTACCAACTCCCTCACAATACCCACCAATTAACGCCTTTGCTTATTATAGGCGACTGTGATGATTGATCCGGCAGTCTGTTCGCCGTGGTTGTTAGGCAAATCCGGGGTGCGGCCTCCCCATGGGGTAGGCACCCAAGAATTGCTTATAAATGCCTGACTACTTCAGCTACATGTCGAGATTGTCAAGGCGGAGTGATGCAACCCGACATTTGTGATATCCCGATTTCCATCTACAACCGCAGGTATTGGCCCGTCCATAGCCGCAATTAAGGATGTACCAATGAAAGGTTACACTAGTGATGTAATGTTGAGTGGTGTGTGATACATTACACCTCATACAAGTCAGGCGCTGGTCTTCGAGACTTCGATTGTCTAACGGGGTCATACAAGAGTCGGGTATCACGTTGCGTTCCTGCAATTGTCCGCATCTGGATGGAGACATTGTGTCTGACAAGTATGATGGATACGATGCTGCTACAGGGCACTGTTGCCCATCATTCAGTAAGATGAAGAGGGGTCATGGATGCTCTCGTCACCTTGAGAACGTGTTTTCTGGTCATTTTAACCAATGCAAACGAAAAGGGAGGCTGGCGCCACGCCGGTTCTAGAGAATATGGAACCCATTTGGAATAAAGAAAAAAATCGTAAAGATTGGATTCTTTTGACTGTAGAAGACGTCGAACAATGGTGGCAAGAAACCGCCGCGGGCTTTTCTCTCGATCTTTTCCTCGAAATAAGCCTGAGTAAGTCGTCGATACCGAGTCACAAATCTGCTATCTCGCGTCTCTCATTCAATCCAACATTCAGAAGCTCATCCCGTCAATACTGCAGAGGACGCAGGCGTGGCGTTCACTCAAAGTAAGGCAAACAAAGGCTGGACCTCCAAGCTTGAACATAAAATGCGAAGCAATGGTCGTCATGGAGTCGGCGGCTAATCGATAATCGGCGACCAATGCAGCCCTTTTAGCGACTAGGACTACGAGAGAAATTATGATGAAACCAACAAGACTGGCTTTGGCAGAAACTCGTACTGGGTTTTCCAAGCCGTCATAGGGCTACACAGCAAGATTGACAAGATCAACGAGCAGATTACTCGACAAATCCTCGTGGAGAATTTGAAGCCATCGAAGACACTCAGTGAGTTCGACGCGCCGGACACGAAGGCGTCAAGTGTATTCAAGTGGATTGCAGCCGCTGCATCAACGGGAGGCGGTCCCAAGTCTTTGCCAGGAGCGGCAATGGTACCGGTATGTTCAGATGCAACTTCCTTGAGTATTTACAAATCTCACTACTCGAGTAAGCTTTACTGGTTTCTAGCCAATGGACAGGGCCCTGCCGGATTCGTGACTGCAGGACTAGCTATCATTGGCAGCATCTCTTCTCAAATGGCCGATGCGGAATCGAAAGAGAATATAGAGGCGAATAATGTCGCAGTCGCCTTAGGGGATGCCTTTGGAAGTCCCACAAAAGGCCTCGAAGACACCCTTCGCGTCGCTACAGGTGGAGGAGTTGATGGCAACGAGTATAATGCTCTTCCTACTCTTGGAAACAAGAAGGACAATTTTCTCAGCAAAGTTCCCGCTTTTCTGAACGGCGGTTGGCCATACTTGCTGAGGACTCGCCCTAATTCACAAGCTGGATTAACATCATCAGTGATAACCTCAAGATGAAAGTGGCAACTGAGGCCATGAAGGCTTCGAAACTACATCTGGTGGCCGACAGACACATAGACGCCGAAACCCGAGAAGGATATGGAACTGACATCGGCCGTCAGTGGATGGAATTGAGAAGCGGCGAAGAGTACTGTTTCTACCTAATGAGAGAATCGGCTGACACTTTCTGGGAGGAGGCCGAGCCCAGGATCTACGAGGTGATGGAGAGGTACGGCATTGGGAATCGAGTACCATTCTACGCTGCCATTATTGACTGCGCCCTCAATGGGTATGGCAATGGCGTAGAGATTGGGGTGGAATCGGAAAGGTGCCTCGATGCTACTTCGACGTCCCAGCAGTCTTTTACGACGAGAACGGGGGTTGCATGGATCCTTTCAATGATGGCTGCATCCAGTGAAAACTTTACCGCTCTTGTAGGGTCTCACAGCCTGTGGCCGGCTCAAGCCTACAAGTAGGCTCTGGGCGCAACATCAATCTGGGAGAGTGTGATGTCACTCACCATCTTCCAGACACTACCTATGTCACTTAGTACTGTATCTTGATCAGATGATTGAGATAGTAGCAATTGCGGAGGAGAATCAAACGTTCGTAACTCGCTTTGAGTCTACTTCAAAGTGATCTCATACTTAACGTGGTCTTGTCGAATGTTTCTTTACTGATTGTTACAAAGTAGTGGGGATGACTGGCTTTAGCACGCATGCCTAGGGGCTAGGGCGACGTCTACGCTTACAGTTCATGTAGTATTATAATGTAAGTCTTGGATTTGCTAAACTCCCAATCAGTGTTTCCCTTATTATTGGACTGCTAGAAAAACTGAAGCATGACTGAGAAGAACTTCCAAACAAACATGAAAAGACACAGAGTTGGGGTGCTTTGAGAACCTCGCGTGCTCTGTGACCCTGTCAGTTTCTGTCGCTCTGCGGGTCAGATGACAGAGTAGGTACTTACACTAACCGACTGCAAGCCATGGGTTTCATGTTCAAATACGTCCCTCGCGTATTCGATACATCAGAAACTCTATCGGATTCAGGGAGGTGACTAGAATTTGGCGTTCGAATCGATGAGAATCTGGGCTATAGTTTTCGTCATAGCGACGGACTGAAGGCCCCGGGCGCAGGGCTGTGTGATGGCTCGGTACAAGTCAATTGCGACGCAATAAGCATGAACATCATTCGCCGTGCCTGGATTAGTATCAGTAGCTGCCAGAAGTCCGTCTATAACCGGGCATGCGCGGTCTTGGCCAAGGCGTATGGAAGTGCTTACAAGCATGGCCGTGGGAGAGATCCCACCACTCAGATAATACAAGGTAAGATGAGAGTGAAGTTCTGAAGTAGGTAGCCTCATGAAAATCGCATACAACCCACATCAAGTACGCAAGGCAACACACGCACCTGGCCCTGCGCGGAGCACAATACAGATTGGTTCCTGGTGACAGATTATCAAACAAATCTACAGTTCAGCATTTCGGGCATTCGTTTAGTGCCAGCCCATTAGCCGAAGATCCGCCACTACATGTACCCTGATGACCGGCTGCCTCTCAGCCCTTCCTGCCTGCTGCTACCTGTACGTGCTTAAGGTACATTGAGGTGCAGCAATTACGAGCTTCTCGGTCTCTCTTCATCGAGGACTTGAAGGTTTCCGTCTAAAGCCAACACTGCACAGGCGCATAAGTACGAAACGCCACAGCCGCAAGCCTCGCATACTGAGATTCACAAGAACACTAGCATCGTATTTACACCTCATTGGCGGTGACTGATCCCCATAGACCACCGCCGGTTATAGACGCTTCGGAGCACCCGGACCCCGCACCCGGAAACCTAAGCAACTCGCATCAGCGGCCCGGAACGGAGGCGGAACGGAATTGTCACGCGGATACGCCCAATGCCGATCAGGTTGCAGGGGACCGGAGCCGGCGGTAGTAGATGATTGTTAGTACATAAGTTAAGTTAGTCCCACGTCAAGTCGGGACTTTCTCCCTCATCACCGACTGGGCTCCAAGTAAGTACGACATCCATACTGTTTCTAATTAATGCACCTCTCTTTGGCTTCTTCATCATGGCAACTCAGACGACGACAGTGACCCAGTTCAAGGTCTCCGCTCAGGATCGTCCTTTCTTCACCCTCGACGAGCTCATCAAGAGCCGTGCACTCGAACTCGATGAAGCGCCCTTACTTGGGTACCCTAACGAGGGCCTTCTAGATTTCGAGGAGCACAGCGCTCGCGCCGTAGACCGGTATATCGACGCCGCCGTGCAGAGGCTACAGCAGTTGGGTCTATCCTCCGTTGTAAGCCGTGCTATCTCTTTACTATTTCGGCCAAGCTTCCACTGACTTGTAACTTGATGAGGACTCAAATTCTGAGAAGGCCCCCGTGATAGGAATCCTCGCTCACTCTGGTTTGCATGTCGTCATCACGATTATGGCTCTTAGCAGGCTAGGTTACGCAGTGTTTCTTGTCTCAACGAGGCTTCAGAGCCCAGGAATCGCCCGCCTTTGTGAGTTGGCGGACTGCAGTGCCATGCTCACCACGTCAACTTTCCATCCTGTTCTAGCTGAAGTTCAGCAGCAACACGAGCTCGATATTTTACCTCTGCTGTCTCACTCAGATTACTACGGTAGAGATGCCCCCGTGTTTTCCAGGACCTATGACCCGAAGCGAGAATCGAGGAAAATTGCCGCCATCATCCACTCCTCCGGTTCGACAGGCCTTCCGAAACCGATCTACCTAACTCACAGGAGCTGCATTGGGGCCTTTTCCGTTCATATGAACATGAGGGCCTTTATTGTCTCTCCCCTATTTCATAGCCACGGATTTTACGAGACATTTCGCTCAATCTACTCAAAGAAGCCCATCTACTATGGTAACTACAATCTACCTCTGACGAGACAGAATCTGATCCAGATAATCAACTATGTCAAGCCTAAGATCTTCCATGTGGTTCCCTATGTCGTGAAGCTACTAGCCGAATCAGACGAGGGCATCCGCGCTCTGGCAAGTGTAAAACTTGTTCTCTTCGGGGGAAGTAGCTGTCCAGATGACCTTGGCGACCGCCTAGTCAGTAAAGGGGTTTATCTCGTCGGGAACTACGGATCGTAAGAGCAGCCCTCAATCACTCTAGGCCCTTAAGCCGTGTAGGCACCAGTACTGATGAATTCAAGAACCGAGGTAGGCAGGCTGATGAATTCCGTTCGCCCGCCGGGCGATAAAGCCTGGAACTACCTGCGTCCTCTCGCCTCCGCAAAGCCCTACGTTCTCATGGATGAGATCTCGCCTGGGATCTACGAGTGTGTCTGCCTCGACGGTATCCCCTCAAAGTCGACATCGAACTCGGATTCACCGCCAAACTCATTCCGCACACGTGATCTCTTCTTGAAACATCCCACGCAGCCGGACTGGTGGAAGTATGTCAGCAGACTCGACGACAGGTTCACTCTGATCAATAGCGAAAAGGTGCTCCCTATTCTCATCGAAGGGAGAATTCGCCAAGAGGAGATTGTCAAGGAGGCTATAGTCTTTGGCGAGCAGAGAAGTTATCCCGGTGCTCTAATCGTCAGGGCGGACAACGCCGCGAGCCTATCTGATGCGGAGTTTGTTGAAGCGATCTGGCCGGCAGTTCAAGCTGCGAATACGAAAGCCGAGTCCTTCTCGCGCATACCTCGAGAGCTCATCATTGTGCTTCCATCGGAGACACAGTACCCCCGCACTGACAAGGGGACCTTCATTCGGGCGCTGTTCTATCAGCAATTCGAAAAAGAGATACAAATCGCCTATAACAGGTATGAGAATGAAGACGAAGGAGGCAGCCTGTCTCTGGAGGGCCAAGAGCTAGAGATCTGGCTTCTGCAGCAACTCAAGAAGCAGTTGGGTATCGACTTACCATCTGCCGACGCAGACTTCTTCGCGTCCGGCGTTGATAGTCTCCATTGCATCCAGATGTGGAGTCTGATCAAGAGGGAAGTCGATTTCGGTGGTCGTCAAAGCTACCTAGGACAGAACGTTCTCTATGAATCTGGAAACATCCGAAAACTCTCTGAACATCTCGTTGCATTGAGAAACGGTCAGGTCGAAGCGGCACAAGACGAGCTACTAAAAATGCAGGATTTGGTAGCCAAGTACTCCTCCATCACACCGCACGTCGCTGGTACAGCCCCAAAACCTGAGAAGCATCTCGTGGTAAGTGACACTAGTTCCACCGCGACCTCAAGACAATACTGATATCGCCTTCACAGTTCCTCACTGGAGTGACGGGCGGCTTAGGAGCTCATCTTCTTGGCCAACTCGCTGCCCTCCCAACCGTATCCTCAGTTTGGGCAGCCGTCCGCGCACCCGACGATGCCGACGCAGCATCTCGCATCGCACACTCACTTACCTCGCGCGGCATCTTTCTAAGCCCCCTCCAACAATCTAAAGTGGTGCCGTTATCCTGTGATCTAGGCCTCCCAGACTTCGGCCTCGGCGCCACCCGCATCGCCGATCTGAAGTCGAGGCTCACAATCATAATTCACAGCGCCTGGGCCGTCAACTTCAATATCCCCGTACAGAGCTTCGAAGACCAGCATATAAGGGCAGTCCACAACCTCATCCAGTTGTGCCAGTCCGTCGAGACGCTCAATCCCGCAAGATTCTTCTTCTGCTCATCGGTCTCCGCGTCAGGTGGTTCGCCTAGGCCTGGTAACGTGCCAGAGGGACCGATTCCGACGCCTGCATGGGCACAGGGAACGGGATATGCGCGGTCAAAGTGGGTGTCTGAACATATCACGCGTAACGCGAACCTGAATGTCGGGGCTCCTGCAAGAGTTTTGAGGATTGGGCAGCTTGTGGGTGATAGTAAGGTCGGCGAATGGAACGCGACTGAAGGTATCCCGTTGATGATCAAGACGGCTGTCACGCTTGGAGCCTTGCCGAATCTCGACGAGGTGAGTCTCACGTGAACAGCTTGGAAGAAGCGATGACTCTGACGTGATGGTAGGAGATGACTTGGCTGCCCGTCGACCATGCCGCAACGGCCATCTTGGAACTCGTCAATGCCAACGTCGCCCCGCGGCCGAGCGAGCGCGTTACCGATCCCGACTTGGTGTACCATGTCCTTAACCCGACGCGCTTCCACTGGTCCCGTGATATGCTTCCATCCCTATCCGAAGCTGGTCTGCATTTTGAGATACTCCCGACTAATCAGTGGATGGACAAGTTGCGGCAGTCGGAACGGGACCCGGAGAAGAATCCGCCGATCAAGCTCTTAGATTGGTTCGAGAGCAAGTATGGACGTACGGTTTCTGCGAATAAGGGGGTCCTGGCATATTCAACAGAGGAGACTGAGAGGGACAGCCCAACGTTGAGAGAACTACCGGATGTCACGGATATAAGGTTTATCACGACATTGGTCGAGAGGCTCAAAGCTCGATGGGCGATGGATGATAGTGCATGAGGGAGGTCAGCACTGAGACTTTGTGCGGGTATTTCTATCCCTTACTTAAGACCTGGACCATCCCAAAAATTGAGCTGGTTGCCTGAAGTCGCCATCTAACAATCACCACAATTTGATCGGTCTGTAACTCCTTCTTTCGTCGTACGGGAGTGTTTCAAGATGAACGTGACTGTATTTTTCATCCTTGATAAACGTCTTTGAGCGCGAAAAGAATGAATGCCACTGCGCAATTGGCCCCGATCATCATTCAAGGTTACATTGACCTTTGTCAGATTCACCCCATTGAGCCAGACAGAAGCTGAATCTAACGCACCATGGCGCTTGCTATCACGAGGCCCGATTTCCCATTCCAAAATGTCATAAAACCAAAGCCGCAGCCCCTCCAATGCGCCGTATCCCTAAAGTATTGGTATCTTCAAAGCCCATGCAGTATTTACAAAGCAGCAGCAGCAAGAGCGACGGCGCCGAGCATGCCGTAGTAAGCGTTCGTCGGCCGCGCAGCGGCGGCGGGTGTAGCGGTGGCAGACGCGGCGGCGCTCCTGCTAGCGGTAGCGGCCGCGGTACCGAGGACGCCGGTTACGAGGTTCGATGCCGACGCGAGGTCGGATGCGGCCGGGTTGCTCTGAACTTCGGAGCAGATTGACGGTGCGATTTTTGCAGCCGCTGTAAGAACTTTGTTAGCCATCTATACAATGAATGGGACACGAGTTACAGGGTGTGCAACATACCGGCGATCTCTGTTGTGGAGCAGCCAGCAGTCAGCACGCAGGGCGTCAGGCTGGAGATGAGCTTGTCCTGGCTGGCGCACAAGCAGGTGAAGTCGGTTGCAGAGCAGCCAATGTCGCTTGCGGCGGTGCTGATGCAGCCTACGGCGCAGCTGGGGAGCTGGGCGATGAGGCTGGCCAGACCGGTTGAGCTGGAGGATGCGGCGGAGGTGGTGGCCGACTGGGCAGCGGCGAGGCCGGAGAGGAGTCCGAAGGCGATGGTGTACTTCATCGTGATGGTGTTGGGTTGTTCCTCGTTGGACAGGCTGTGGGATGTCGACTGAGTGATAAGAGAAATCGTTGGTGGTTGATCAGAGGTTCAGAGAATGATCAGGATGTTTGTTTGAAGAGTCAAGAACGATGTTTGATCGCAGTGAGAGACGAAATGATGAGCAATTAGAGGCCTGTAAAGAAAAGTGGCGCTTTCAATATTGCTGCTGCAGGTATGAATTGTTTGATGAAGACCAAGGGGTTGACTGAGGAGACACAGATGGGCACATGGAATCGATGGGAAAAGACGATTGATTTAATATACTGGAAACGATCATCTCTGGAGATGAACTTTGAGGAGCCACAAGGGAGGTCCAGACTTCAAATCTTAACACAACCAAGAACCGAACGACGCTGCCCAGCAAAATACGAGACGTGCGCCCAGGGGCAGAAGAGAAGGATTCAATACGACGGGTCGCTGCTGCTGGGCTCAAGTTTGGTACGCCGCGAGTACGAATAGTCAATCTTGGGAGCCCTTGGCTGAAATTGAAGCTGTTTGGCTGTGTGCGATCAGCGGAGTCTACCAAGCGACTAAGAGAGCTCCGGTTTTCTTGCAACACTGCCTCGATGCCGCGCGGTCCATCCTTGGCAGTAGTGAACAGCGTGTTTGTTCTATGGAGCAGCGTTGGTGATGACCAGTTGCAGGTTGATGGCGGGATAATGCGCGCCAGACTAGCTGGTCAGCTTCGCATCTGTTGTGCTCTATTCTGTCTGGTGTAGGTGCTCAACGAGCGAGACCGAGCAAGACGGCAAAGTTTGAAGGCGGCGATGGCGTAAGCTTTGTTGAGTTCGGACGAGGCTTCATGTGACCATTCAATGTTGTCTATCTTGCAGGACGGATCTCATCCAAACGCAAGCTGCAGCCCAAAGTCTAGATCTCAGGGTTCTAGATGCGCTTCAGAACACCCCGTCTGTTCACCCAGGTCAACCAGGTCACTGCTCAACCCGCGGGAACCGGACGAACAAAGCGTGGAAGGGAAGAAAGAAAGAAAGGGGCTTCACTGCATATCTTGCCCCGTTTCAACGTGATGTCATTCTTAAATTAGCGGTTCACCCCTGACATGACTCCGCCGAATTGCTGCTTGGCAAGGGGTCCCTAGGCACGCAATAGACGTTCAGGCGCTGGCTCACTCTTCTCCAGTAAAAGCAGTGAAGCACTGACAGTCTGTCGCTCACTGAGTTTCGACTGAGGGTCGTCCTTTGTCATCCTAGGCTCACTCAAATCCCACCCACCGGGCAGCCAATCTCATTCATTTTCACTCGACCTGAGAAATTCGGGCAGTGTTTGATTGGCATGAAACACCTAGCGAACCCCTTGTCAGCTGTCGTCTCAAGCGAGGGAACACAAGCTTTGGCATGTCGGCAGTCTTCAGATGGCAGTGCATCCTGATCTTCGTTTGAGAAAGGCTGACCCTGTATCCGTTGATGCATGCTCTGGTACATTGCGGCGCGGATGCTGCCGGTTATCTCAATCTGAAGAGTCGGCGGAGGTCACTGCTGAAGCAGCCAACTCACTTGCGATGATTCGTTCTCGCTTGCGGGGTTGTGTATGAGATGAATCGTCCAAGAGGAAGCTTCGCGCCTGGTGGCTTAGTCTTGCACTCCAGCCCAGTGCTTCGAAACTATCTCATCCAGGAGGACTCCAGCGGCAACAACCTCCTGGGTATAACGGAGTGCTGCTATTCCGCTGCATCAGACACTGGCACCGCACTCGGTTTCACGGCCGGCAGATTCGGAAGCGGACCCAGTGCATCGCGAACATTACACCCCAGCCTGGCTGCTCGCAAACGAGTGCCACTGGGCCTCAGAACGTCCGTTGTCGTCAGCTGGCTCGAAACTTACTTGTTCATGCTCAGCGCAACTCGTTCATTGGTGAGAAGCACTAAAACTGGGCGCTTTGCAAATGCTGAGAATCGCCTGCCCTTCCAGTCTGGCTCAGATTACCTCACTCAGATACTTCCATCTCGCGCATGTCCTATGTCTGGTCTTTCAACAAATCATTCCACTGGCCATTCGCTCTCTCACCTCTTCAAGTTTCGAGAGGCCACACTCCGGCTCAATGACTTACTCCGTTCACACATAGCCATCCCCGGCATTGCCTGTCAAGCCTGCTGACACTGAAGCTTGAACCAAGCCGGCCCAGACGCACAGAAGGTGGCAAGTGAGTGCCCCAATAATTTGTCGCTCAGCACCTTAGCTCTCTCTTCTCTTCCTATTCCTACTACTACTACTACTACTACTACTACTACTACTACTACTACTACTACTACTACTACTACTACCTCTACTACTACTACGGCGTTGACCGGGATTCCTTTTCCCTTCTCCTCACCCACTTGAATGTCCAAGAAGATCTCAGGAGATAGAGGCAGTGCAACCAAACTAGGCTTGATGTCATTTCGCCTATGCCTTCCCGACCGAATTTCAACTTCTTTCGGCCATTGAGCTCAGGTGAGAGTACGCGTAGGAAGATGAGAGCCTCGCCTTCAAGTATAATCCCGAAGCGCTGTTTCCATAATACCAAACTTCGTCCTGCGTATTCCAAATGTAAATGGTTACCATTCATAATCAGGCGCCTGGGACCAGCCCATGTATACGTAGTAAGGATAAGGTAGGCAATCGAAGTCTTAGTCGGCTTCCTGCTCGCGCTTGATGGGGCATTATGGCTAGGCCACGACGGACGCTAGGTAATTCTCCATATGATGCCTACCCACAAGCACGGTATGACTTAGCGAATGAATGTCTGCAAGCCTGGGAAGAAAAAGCCGGTCGGCAAAGCGTGGCGGTGCCGACGGTAAAAAAATTCACGGTGCCGAGCTTTTCGGCCTCAGCGCCGGTCTTCAGGACCCACTCCGGCGGATACTGACAACCGCCGGCACCGAAGGATTTGCTGCCGTGTCTAGAGCATAACGGCAACTCACGACACAGGCTGATATTTTCAATCGGCAATATCACCTTGAACCTTGTTCATCTATAAAGGACGATATTCTCTCTGAGAAATTTCCTCAACAAACACTCTCGCATCCTATGATTAAGGCATGATGCCAGCAACAGAAATCGGCCCGCCTATCAGCGGCGTAACGCCATCGTCTAACCATCTTATTTGGGAAGATATCTCCCTTGTTATCAACAGTATCAATCTTTCAATTTCTACCGTCCGCCGCGACGGCCCATTGGATCCCGTACTCTTCCTCCACGGCTTCGGGAGCACCAAAGAAGACTTCACAGATGTAATCCATCACGCGCCCCTTTCCGACTATCCTTTACTCGCCTATGATGCCCCCGGCAGCGGTACATCCACCAGCTCTGACTACAGCGCCATCTCCATACCATTCCTCGTCGCCGTAGCCGAGGCAGTTCTGGACGCTCACAAGATCAAACGGTTCCACCTCGTGGGCCACTCTATGGGCGGCTTGACAGGCTTGCTACTAGCACAGCGCAACCCAGGCGCGGTACTAAGCTTTACCAACATCAAGGGGAATCTTGCTCCAGAGGACTGCTTCTTGAGCAGACAAATTTTGGACTTTCCGGCAAACGATACGGAAATGTTCATCGCCTCCTTTATCGAACGGACTCGGCGATCGGCGGACTACGGGAACGGGATGTATGCGGCGAGTCTCCGTTCGAAAGTCAGGCCAGAGGTGGTGAGGCCGACTTTCGAATCTATGGTGCATTACACCGATACCGGGGACTTGTTGAAAGTATTCGAAGGACTGCCATGCCCGAAAAATTTTATGTTTGGGACATCGTATAAAAAGTTGTCCTATCTATCGCAGATCTCTCAAGCTGGCGTGGAGCTAGCGGAGATTCCAAACAGTGGACATTTCGTTATTTACACCAACCCCATAGCGGTTTGGAACTCAATTGCGAAGTTTCTGAGCAACGCAGTTCGAAGATAAGGTAGCCATTATAGCTGCGTCCAAGTCTAGCAGATGTCTATTCAATTATGTTCAACTGCGGTCACGTGAAAATTGCACAAACGTTCGCCCAAACATGTTTGAAATGCATACATTTCCACTCCTTGTACTCCGCGGCATTCGAATTTTTTACTCTCGATGGCGACTCAGTCACTTATAGCATTTCTTGCAACGTTTGTGCTTAAAGGTGCACCGGGAATTATTCAGGCGTTCCTAGAGTATGTCACGGCCATCCCATTAATCAACGTGCCTCTCAATTGGACATGGATCTCTTTGAGGAAGATTGCCAGACTTACGAATGACTGCAAGATCCCCATATCTTTGCCGTCTACGTTGTTGAGAGACACAAGCCAGACCTCCAGTCGAATCCGTCAATATAAGGTACTTTGCTAAGTTCTTGGGTCCTTGAGAAACCAAACATCATGCTCATCTTGGCATCTCAAACCGAGGCTCCTGCACTCCAGACAGATATCAAAATCGCCTCCATTACAGAGGTTGCAACCCCATACGTCTATGTGATCTGGAACACATGTGACGCACATGTCACACATGACTGAGTCTTCTGCGAAGTCCGCCGCGTGAGTGCCAAGGACGTTGTTCTCTGTAGTATCGAGTCCGAGTCTTGAAGCATGTTGAACTACCAAACGAATAACTTTCGTATCCCCGCCATTTCTTGCCCACCAAATTGAGTCTCGACCAAGTATATCCCGGATTCCTATGGTGCTTTTATCCAAAGAGAGTAAGTGCTTGACGACGCTGCTGTGACCATTGCGGCATGCGGCAGATAACGGAGTAGAGCCGTATTTATCCGTGATATGAATATCTCCCTGATTCTGAAAGGTCAGCAATTTTGCCACGTCGTCAAATCCGTGCGTTGCAGCATGAAATAGAGGTGTTCGTCTCATGTCGTCTGTTCTGCTGGCTTTGCAATCGGGATCTTTGAGAAGAAGTTTTGTAACTGCTGCATGGCCGCCTACTGCTGCAGCGTGTAATACTGTCCATCCTCGTGCGTCCACCAGCCAGCGATCAGCCCCTAGGTCGAGAAGTAACCGTACTACCTTGATTCGTCCAGTGTATGAGGCCTCGTGAAGTGGCGTCCATCCTGTTGCGTCTGCAAGATATTGTCTCTCGGCAAGGGGCTCGGTCAAAAGTAACTGGGATAGTTCGAGTTCCTTCGCAGCTGTAGTCGGATCAAGAGATGCCAAGCCAGGTCTGTCGATGTCTCCGCTGCCGTGAACATACTTGAGAAGCAGCTTGACAACTTTGCTATGGCCCTTGCTTGATGCTAAATATAAAGGTTTCCAACCCGACGTATCCATACGGTTTGTGTCGGCGCCATGTTCAAGAAGTAGCTTGACCGTTTTGAGATGCCCTGAACTTGCTGCCAAATGAAGCGGCGTCCACCCTTGATCAGTCGTAGCCGTGATATCAGCCCCCTTTTCAAGGAGCATCTCCGCAACCTTATTAAACCCTCGAACAGAAGCCCAGTGAAGAGGCGAGCGCATGTCACGGTATGGATGAGCAATGTCAGCTCCTTTCTCTAGCAGCAGTTTGACAACCTCCAGGTGGCCCTGAGAACAAGCGGCTGTCAACGGCGTCCAGCTACCATTGCTCGAATCTGAAACATCACTTCCGTTTTCCAGAAGCAATCTAACAATCTCTTGGTGTCCGTAGAGAGCAGCGGAGCTAAGAGGTGTCCATCCATCTTTGTCCGCCACTGAGGTGTTGGCTCCCTTTTCCAGCAGCAATTTGACAACAGGCACATGTTCGCGAATACAAGCGGACGCAAGTGACGTAAAGCCCTCATCATTCGCGGCTGAAATGTCAGCGCCATTCTCAAGAAGAAGCTCGGCAACACTGAGGACTCCTTGCAACGCGACTTCAATGAGAGGTGTTGATCCGTTCTCGTTCCGTATTGAAGTATCCGCTCCTGCGTCTAAAAGGACCTTTGCAACTCTCAAGTTGCCCGCGGTACCCGCGATTTCCAAGGCCGTTCTACCAAATGGCGTCTTGGCATTCACGGGATACTTTCTGTCATGAATGAGGTATGACGTAATTCTGGTGAGTCCAAATCGTGCAGCGTAGTGTATGGGACTAGCGTCGTGAGGTCTAATTGAGGTAATGATTGCCCAATTGATCCCTGTGCTATACATCTGGAACATATCGCGCCATGCCACCCAACTAGGGCTGCGTTCGTCAAACAGAGCTTTGATCAGCATATGTAGATCGAAGTCATCTTCATTACCAGCGGCAGCATGTTGATACCATGAAACTGTTGCGTAATGTCGAAAGGATCTCTTGACGCTGACTTGAATGTTCTCCCCTTCGTTGCTTCCTGCAATCGTATCTGCAGTTTCTTTGTTGTACCTGAAGTGTTCGCTGTGGATGTAGCGAAGACATAGCTTTGCTAGACGACTGCTTTGCAAGATTGTATTCGAAAGTTGCCTGTTCTTCTTACATAGCGGCCATTGCGTTGAAATGATCGTGTTGCGTAGAAAATACTGCTTGACCGAGAAATGGGTCAGGTGTACTGTCCTCTGCCCTAATTCAGAATCCGAGTGTGTGCCACGAATC
Source organism: Colletotrichum acutatum (assembly GCF_030867785.1). Lineage (NCBI taxonomy): Eukaryota > Fungi > Ascomycota > Sordariomycetes > Glomerellales > Glomerellaceae > Colletotrichum > Colletotrichum acutatum. The sequence goes on along the minus strand of NW_026849245.1, from coordinate 1,446 downwards.
TCCAGCAGTGAACCACAGGGACTTTGAATCTCGCTCTCAATGTAATCTTCGTCAATCTCTTCAGGTAGCTCACTGGCAGGGAACTCTCCATCATCATCTTCTTTGAGGAGTGTGGCCTCTGAAATTTCATTGACAGTCAGTGGTCGGATTGAGAAAGCTGCCCATTGCAGGAGCGAGTAGGCACGGTCGCGGATTGGTTCTGGCAATCTGGATATCCGCACCCAGTTTCTTTCGTAGACGTGATCGAGTCCGGACGGGATCTCTTCGATAGCATCCTCAAGCTGCTTGTTGTTCTTCCAGCTGCGCAAAGAGTCCTCGTGTAGTTTGACCCAGAGGAATTGACCCTGTGAACGATCTGCAAGCATCCGGGAAACTTCCTCTCTTGTCGCATTATATTTTTTGAACAGCTTCTTGTCGACAATACTCCTCGCATATCGAGCAACGTCAGATTGAACATCCCCACGAACGATCTTCAGTTCCCCCCATTCTTTCATGTACATCAAGTCGCTTCGAATCTCAGGTTCGTCCCGACTAACGACCAAGATATGAGCATCAGTGTTGGCGACTGCTCGAGTGATGCTATTGAGAAAGACTTGCAAAGATTTGCCGTCGCCTTGGCCTTTTCCCATCCAAGTACACTCATCCAAGCCGTCCAAAACAAAATATGCCCCAGGGACAACTTGCACAACTTCCCGAAACAGATCCACGATTTCGATTTGCGTGGCGAAGTCTTCATTCTGGGCTAGCCATTTGTCTCGAGCCAAGTGGTAAGCGACTTGGTTACAAGACGTCAGCTGATGAATCCACGACCGAACTGCCGCATAAGGATCGTTGCGGCTTTCGAAGTCAGACGACAAGAAGAAGTAGGCCACCGGTGTCTGAGATGTTGACAACAGATGTTCAACGATTCTAGCGCAGAGGACAGTCTTTCCAAGTCCCGCTGGCCCATTGATCCATAGAAAACTTTCGGTGCTGACGGGTTCCCTGTTCGGAGCGAGCCACTCAATGAATTCGTGGCGGTTCAAGACCCAATCGCATGTTCTCTCGAGCCGTTTCTGCCTGGCTTCGTGAAAGAGATCAGTCGGCGGCGGACATCCAAGCCAGGCCCGTAGACCCCGCCGTGTCTCAGCTGAAGTCGTGACAAGAAGTTATCAGTCTGCGTCGACCACTTAGGGGGTGAGACCGAAGCTTCTTCAGGCACTCACCTTCCATCTCCTTTTCTAGCCGGGATAAAGTTTGTCGAAGCTCATGAAGCCACGTCCGGATGTCTATTCATTACTCAGCAGTGTAGTCTGGTTAGAGTTTGCTTGGCCTTAAGCACATGGACATTGAATCCATCGTTGGCAGAGCAAGTCTGGCCAAGTGATACTTGATTCATGACCTAGCCACAGAACTCCTGAGAAAGAAAGCGGATTCTACGAACCATTTTCATGCTTGTAGGCCTCA
>NW_026849244.1:15000-20000 GCF_030867785.1 Colletotrichum acutatum | reverse complement strand
GTAATGATCCCTCCGCTGGTTCACCAACGGAGACCTTGTTACGACTTTTACTTCCTCTAAATGACCGAGTTTGGATAACTTTCCGGCCCTGAGTGGTAGTTGCCCACCTCTCTGGGCCAGTCCGAAAGCCTCACTGAGCCATTCAATCGGTAGTAGCGACGGGCGGTGTGTACAAAGGGCAGGGACGTAATCAACGCAAGCTGATGACTTGCGCTTACTAGGGATTCCTCGTTGAAGAGCAATAATTGCAATGCTCTATCCCCAGCACGACGGAGTTTAACAAGATTACCCGGGCCTTCCGGCCAAGGGAGAACTCGCTGGCTCCGTCAGTGTAACGCGCGTGCGGCCCAGAACATCTAAGGGCATCACAGACCTGTTATTGCCTCAAACTTCCATCGGCTTGAGCCGATAGTCCCTCTAAGAAGCCGGCGTACTGCCAAAGCAATACGGGCTATTTAGCAGGTTAAGGTCTCGTTCGTTATCGCAATTAAGCAGACAAATCACTCCACCAACTAAGAACGGCCATGCACCACCACCCACAAAATCAAGAAAGAGCTCTCAATCTGTCAATCCTCATTGTGTCTGGACCTGGTGAGTTTCCCCGTGTTGAGTCAAATTAAGCCGCAGGCTCCACCCCTGGTGGTGCCCTTCCGTCAATTTCTTTAAGTTTCAGCCTTGCGACCATACTCCCCCTGGAGCCCAAGCACTTTGATTTCTCGTAAGGTGCCGAACGAGTCAAAAAATAACATCGTCCGATCCCTAGTCGGCATAGTTTATGGTTAAGACTACGACGGTATCTGATCGTCTTCGATCCCCTAACTTTCGTTCCTGATAAATGAAAACATCCTTGGCAAATGCTTTCGCAGTAGTTAGTCTTCAATAAATCCAAGAATTTCACCTCTGACAATTGAATACTGATGCCCCCGACTGTCCCTATTAATCATTACGGCGGTCCTAGAAACCAACAAAATAGAACCACACGTCCTATTCTATTATTCCATGCTAATGTATTCGAGCAAAGGCCTGCCTGGAGCACTCTAATTTTTTCAAAGTAAAAGTCCTGTTTCCCCGGCACACCCAGTGAAGGGCATGCGGTTCCACAGAGGGAAAGGCCCGGCCGGACCAGTGCACGCGGTGAGGCGGACCGGCCAGCCAGGCCCAAGGTTCTACTACGAGCTTTTTAACCACAACAACTTTAATATACGCTATTGGAGCTGGAATTACCGCGGCTGCTGGCACCAGACTTGCCCTCCAATTGTTCCTCGTTAAGGGATTTAAATTGTACTCATTCCAATTACAAGACCCAAAAGAGCCCTGTATCAGTATTTATCGTCACTACCTCCCCGTGTCGGGATTGGGTAATTTGCGCGCCTGCTGCCTTCCTTGGATGTAGTAGCCGTTTCTCAGGCTCCTTCTCCGGGGTCGAGCCCTAACCCTCCGTTACCCGTTGTAACCATGCTAGAACACTACTCTAGCATCGAAAGTTGATAGGGAAGAAATTTGAATGAACCATCGCCGGCGCAAGGCCATGCGATTCGAGAGGTTATTATGAATCGCCAGTGAGCCCCGAAGGGCATTGGTTTTTAATCTAATAAACACACCTCTTCCGAAGTCGAGGTTTTTAGCATGTATTAGCTCTAGAATTACCACGGTTATCCATGTAGTAAGGTACTATCAAATAAACGATAACTTATATAATGAGCCATTCGCAGTTTCACAGTAAAATTATTTAAACTTAGACATGCATGGCTTAATCTTTGAGACAAGCATATGACTACTGGCAGAATCAACCAGGTAACTATCGTGAGCCCGTCAGGGCCATCGGCGCCGCGAGCGGCGGCCGAAGAGATTGTGTTACGGGTCGAGCGGGCCACCGTCCCTGGGGACGGCGCTCGCACCGCGGAGGCGGCCTGTCGGCTAGGCCGACTGGCGCCCCCGTGGCTTCCGGCTTCCCACCCCTCGTTCCCCAGAGCCCCGTTCGCCGCGCCAGGCGTGGCTAGGGGGCCCCGAGAGGAGAGACTGGCCCCGCCGCTTCAGCTATTCAGCGTCCGCGGCGGGCGTCTTTCTCCCGATGCTCAGTAAAAGGCTAGCCAGCGGCCATCCGTCTACAGAGCCCATCCTTGGGGACTGGGGCGCCGCAGCGCACCAATCCCGCCGGGGACCACAGGTCTGGCGGTCCGCCGGAGCGGCCGTCGCGCCTGTGGGCGATCGCAGCTATGAGCCGCCGCCGGCCGAGACGTAATTGCCTGCAGGGCCGGTTGGGCGGTCACGACGCTGTGATCTGTAAGATACGGGACGTTCAATTGCTGCGCTGCTTTTCTACAGCGCACTCGCCACCACCATTGCGTGCTGAGGCGGAGCAGTCGCGCTGTGCTGCCCGTAGGCCGCACTCGCTCTCTTCTCATAGGCCCTGCGACGCTTTTTGGGGGCCAACTCCGCTGCACTGCGTTTTCCCCCGAAAAAACATTTCCCGAAAAAAAGATTTGTATGGGAAAACAAAAAAATCGACTCACGCTCGCCCGCGCCAAATGCGGATCCGCACGCATTCCCGCGGTATGCCCGGCGCCCACCCACCACGCTGCCGTCGCCGCCAGGCCGCTGCGACCTCGCTGGCGCCGCCCGGCCAGCCGCGAGCCTGCTCTAGGGTACCTGGCGCCGTCTCTTCTAGGGTACCTGGCACAGCACTCCTCGGTGTTTGGCCGCGTATACCTACGTGCCTAGGCGACTTTACGCTGTGCGAGGTGCTTTCTAGGGACTAGCGGCGCTAGGGACGGGGCGCGGGCAGCGTGGCGCTGCTCTCGGGCTCAGACCCTCTGGGGGGGGGGGGGGGTACCTAGAAGACGTTGTACGTCCAGCGGTACCTAGGTAGGCGTGTGCTGGAGGTACCCATAAGTCCGTCCAGGACCTAGAAGGGTACTGGCCCGAAGCTAGCCCAGAGTACCCACCTAGAACAAGCGCCGCTAGGTACCCTAGAAAGCACCTCGCACAGCGTAAAAGTCGCCTAGGCACGTAGGTATACGCGGCCAAACACCGAGGAGTGCTGTGCCAGGTACCCTAGAAGAGACGGCGCCAGGTACCCTAGAGCAGGCTCGCGGCTGGCCGGGCGGCGCCAGCGAGGTCGCAGCGGCCTGGCGGCGACGGCAGCGTGGTGGGTGGGCGCCGGGCATACCGCGGGAATGCGTGCGGATCCGCATTTGGCGCGGGCGAGCGTGAGTCGATTTTTTTGTTTTCCCATACAAATCTTTTTTTCGGGAAATGTTTTTTCGGGGGAAAACGCAGTGCAGCGGAGTTGGCCCCCAAAAAGCGTCGCAGGGCCTATGAGAAGAGAGCGAGTGCGGCCTACGGGCAGCACAGCGCGACTGCTCCGCCTCAGCACGCAATGGTGGTGGCGAGTGCGCTGTAGAAAAGCAGCGCAGCAATTGAACGTCCCGTATCTTACAGATCACAGCGTCGTGACCGCCCAACCGGCCCTGCAGGCAATTACGTCTCGGCCGGCGGCGGCTCATAGCTGCGATCGCCCACAGGCGCGACGGCCGCTCCGGCGGACCGCCAGACCTGTGGTCCCCGGCGGGATTGGTGCGCTGCGGCGCCCCAGTCCCCAAGGATGGGCTCTGTAGACGGATGGCCGCTGGCTAGCCTTTTACTGAGCATCGGGAGAAAGACGCCCGCCGCGGACGCTGAATAGCTGAAGCGGCGGGGCCAGTCTCTCCTCTCGGGGCCCCCTAGCCACGCCTGGCGCGGCGAACGGGGCTCTGGGGAACGAGGGGTGGGAAGCCGGAAGCCACGGGGGCGCCAGTCGGCCTAGCCGACAGGCCGCCTCCGCGGTGCGAGCGCCGTCCCCAGGGACGGTGGCCCGCTCGACCCGTAACACAATCTCTTCGGCCGCCGCTCGCGGCGCCGATGGCCCTGACGGGCTCACGATAGTTACCTGGTTGATTCTGCCAGTAGTCATATGCTTGTCTCAAAGATTAAGCCATGCATGTCTAAGTTTAAATAATTTTACTGTGAAACTGCGAATGGCTCATTATATAAGTTATCGTTTATTTGATAGTACCTTACTACATGGATAACCGTGGTAATTCTAGAGCTAATACATGCTAAAAACCTCGACTTCGGAAGAGGTGTGTTTATTAGATTAAAAACCAATGCCCTTCGGGGCTCACTGGCGATTCATAATAACCTCTCGAATCGCATGGCCTTGCGCCGGCGATGGTTCATTCAAATTTCTTCCCTATCAACTTTCGATGCTAGAGTAGTGTTCTAGCATGGTTACAACGGGTAACGGAGGGTTAGGGCTCGACCCCGGAGAAGGAGCCTGAGAAACGGCTACTACATCCAAGGAAGGCAGCAGGCGCGCAAATTACCCAATCCCGACACGGGGAGGTAGTGACGATAAATACTGATACAGGGCTCTTTTGGGTCTTGTAATTGGAATGAGTACAATTTAAATCCCTTAACGAGGAACAATTGGAGGGCAAGTCTGGTGCCAGCAGCCGCGGTAATTCCAGCTCCAATAGCGTATATTAAAGTTGTTGTGGTTAAAAAGCTCGTAGTAGAACCTTGGGCCTGGCTGGCCGGTCCGCCTCACCGCGTGCACTGGTCCGGCCGGGCCTTTCCCTCTGTGGAACCGCATGCCCTTCACTGGGTGTGCCGGGGAAACAGGACTTTTACTTTGAAAAAATTAGAGTGCTCCAGGCAGGCCTTTGCTCGAATACATTAGCATGGAATAATAGAATAGGACGTGTGGTTCTATTTTGTTGGTTTCTAGGACCGCCGTAATGATTAATAGGGACAGTCGGGGGCATCAGTATTCAATTGTCAGAGGTGAAATTCTTGGATTTATTGAAGACTAACTACTGCGAAAGCATTTGCCAAGGATGTTTTCATTTATCAGGAACGAAAGTTAGGGGATCGAAGACGATCAGATACCGTCGTAGTCTTAACCATAAACTATGCCGACTAGGGATCGGACGATGTTATTTTTTGACTCGTTCGGCACC
>NW_026849244.1:0-7500 GCF_030867785.1 Colletotrichum acutatum | reverse complement strand
GTAGAACCTTGGGCCTGGCTGGCCGGTCCGCCTCACCGCGTGCACTGGTCCGGCCGGGCCTTTCCCTCTGTGGAACCGCATGCCCTTCACTGGGTGTGCCGGGGAAACAGGACTTTTACTTTGAAAAAATTAGAGTGCTCCAGGCAGGCCTTTGCTCGAATACATTAGCATGGAATAATAGAATAGGACGTGTGGTTCTATTTTGTTGGTTTCTAGGACCGCCGTAATGATTAATAGGGACAGTCGGGGGCATCAGTATTCAATTGTCAGAGGTGAAATTCTTGGATTTATTGAAGACTAACTACTGCGAAAGCATTTGCCAAGGATGTTTTCATTTATCAGGAACGAAAGTTAGGGGATCGAAGACGATCAGATACCGTCGTAGTCTTAACCATAAACTATGCCGACTAGGGATCGGACGATGTTATTTTTTGACTCGTTCGGCACCTTACGAGAAATCAAAGTGCTTGGGCTCCAGGGGGAGTATGGTCGCAAGGCTGAAACTTAAAGAAATTGACGGAAGGGCACCACCAGGGGTGGAGCCTGCGGCTTAATTTGACTCAACACGGGGAAACTCACCAGGTCCAGACACAATGAGGATTGACAGATTGAGAGCTCTTTCTTGATTTTGTGGGTGGTGGTGCATGGCCGTTCTTAGTTGGTGGAGTGATTTGTCTGCTTAATTGCGATAACGAACGAGACCTTAACCTGCTAAATAGCCCGTATTGCTTTGGCAGTACGCCGGCTTCTTAGAGGGACTATCGGCTCAAGCCGATGGAAGTTTGAGGCAATAACAGGTCTGTGATGCCCTTAGATGTTCTGGGCCGCACGCGCGTTACACTGACGGAGCCAGCGAGTTCTCCCTTGGCCGGAAGGCCCGGGTAATCTTGTTAAACTCCGTCGTGCTGGGGATAGAGCATTGCAATTATTGCTCTTCAACGAGGAATCCCTAGTAAGCGCAAGTCATCAGCTTGCGTTGATTACGTCCCTGCCCTTTGTACACACCGCCCGTCGCTACTACCGATTGAATGGCTCAGTGAGGCTTTCGGACTGGCCCAGAGAGGTGGGCAACTACCACTCAGGGCCGGAAAGTTATCCAAACTCGGTCATTTAGAGGAAGTAAAAGTCGTAACAAGGTCTCCGTTGGTGAACCAGCGGAGGGATCATTACTGAGTTACCGCTCTACAACCCTTTGTGAACATACCTAACCGTTGCTTCGGCGGGCAGGGGAAGCCTCTCGCGGGCCTCCCCTCCCGGCGCCGGCCCCACCACGGGGACGGGGCGCCCGCCGGAGGAAACCGAACTCTATTTACACGACGTCTCTTCTGAGTGGCACAAGCAAATAATTAAAACTTTTAACAACGGATCTCTTGGTTCTGGCATCGATGAAGAACGCAGCGAAATGCGATAAGTAATGTGAATTGCAGAATTCAGTGAATCATCGAATCTTTGAACGCACATTGCGCTCGCCAGCATTCTGGCGAGCATGCCTGTTCGAGCGTCATTTCAACCCTCAAGCACCGCTTGGTTTTGGGGCCCCACGGCAGACGTGGGCCCTTAAAGGTAGTGGCGGACCCTCCCGGAGCCTCCTTTGCGTAGTAACTAACGTCTCGCACTGGGATCCGGAGGGACTCTTGCCGTAAAACCCCCAAATTCTTTACAGGTTGACCTCGGATCAGGTAGGAATACCCGCTGAACTTAAGCATATCAATAAGCGGAGGAAAAGAAACCAACAGGGATTGCCCCAGTAACGGCGAGTGAAGCGGCAACAGCTCAAATTTGAAATCTGGCCCCAGGCCCGAGTTGTAATTTGCAGAGGATGCTTTTGGCGCGGTGCCTTCCGAGTTCCCTGGAACGGGACGCCATAGAGGGTGAGAGCCCCGTACGGTTGGACACCAAGCCTTTGTAAAGCTCCTTCGACGAGTCGAGTAGTTTGGGAATGCTGCTCTAAATGGGAGGTACATTTCTTCTAAAGCTAAATATTGGCCAGAGACCGATAGCGCACAAGTAGAGTGATCGAAAGATGAAAAGCACTTTGAAAAGAGGGTTAAACAGCACGTGAAATTGTTAAAAGGGAAGCGCTTGTGACCAGACTTGCGTCCGGTGAATCACCCAGCTCTCGCGGCTGGGGCACTTCGCCGGCACAGGCCAGCATCAGCTTGCCGTCGGGGACAAAAGCTTCAGGAACGTGGCTCCTCTCGGGGAGTGTTATAGCCTGTTGCATAATACCCTTCGGCGGGCTGAGGTACGCGCTCCGCAAGGATGCTGGCGTAATGGTCATCAGCGACCCGTCTTGAAACACGGACCAAGGAGTCAACCTTATGTGCGAGTGTTTGGGTGTTAAACCCCTACGCGTAATGAAAGTGAACGCAGGTGAGAGCTTCGGCGCATCATCGACCGATCCTGATGTTCTCGGATGGATTTGAGTAAGAGCATATAGGGTTGGACCCGAAAGAAGGTGAACTATGCGTGTGTAGGGTGAAGCCAGAGGAAACTCTGGTGGAGGCTCGCAGCGGTTCTGACGTGCAAATCGATCGTCAAACATGCGCATGGGGGCGAAAGACTAATCGAACCTTCTAGTAGCTGGTTTCCGCCGAAGTTTCCCTCAGGATAGCAGTGTTGAGCTCAGTTTTATGAGGTAAAGCGAATGATTAGGGACTCGGGGGCTATTTTTTGCCTTCATCCATTCTCAAACTTTAAATATGTAAGAAGCCCTTGTTACTTAGTTGAACGTGGGCATTCGAATGTATCAACACTAGTGGGCCATTTTTGGTAAGCAGAACTGGCGATGCGGGATGAACCGAACGCGAGGTTAAGGTGCCAGAGTAGTCGCTCATCAGACACCACAGGGTTAGTACATTCGCAGGAGTGCCAGTCGGATCCGCTAGGACGTCCTCTGCGATGTACTACACCTTTTGTGGTGTCTGATGAGCGACTACTCTGGCACCTTAACCTCGCGTTCGGTTCATCCCGCATCGCCAGTTCTGCTTACCAAAAATGGCCACTAGTGTTGATACATTCGAATGCCCACGTTCAACTAAGTAACAAGGGCTTCTTACATATTTAAAGTTTGAGAATGGATGAAGGCAAAAAATAGCCCCCGAGTCCCTAATCATTCGCTTTACCTCATAAAACTGAGCTCAACACTGCTATCCTGAGGGAACTTCGGCGGAAACCAGCTACTAGAAGGTTCGATTAGTCTTTCGCCCCCATGCGCATGTTTGACGATCGATTTGCACGTCAGAACCGCTGCGAGCCTCCACCAGAGTTTCCTCTGGCTTCACCCTACACACGCATAGTTCACCTTCTTTCGGGTCCAACCCTATATGCTCTTACTCAAATCCATCCGAGAACATCAGGATCGGTCGATGATGCGCCGAAGCTCTCACCTGCGTTCACTTTCATTACGCGTAGGGGTTTAACACCCAAACACTCGCACATAAGGTTGACTCCTTGGTCCGTGTTTCAAGACGGGTCGCTGATGACCATTACGCCAGCATCCTTGCGGAGCGCGTACCTCAGCCCGCCGAAGGGTATTATGCAACAGGCTATAACACTCCCCGAGAGGAGCCACGTTCCTGAAGCTTTTGTCCCCGACGGCAAGCTGATGCTGGCCTGTGCCGGCGAAGTGCCCCAGCCGCGAGAGCTGGGTGATTCACCGGACGCAAGTCTGGTCACAAGCGCTTCCCTTTTAACAATTTCACGTGCTGTTTAACCCTCTTTTCAAAGTGCTTTTCATCTTTCGATCACTCTACTTGTGCGCTATCGGTCTCTGGCCAATATTTAGCTTTAGAAGAAATGTACCTCCCATTTAGAGCAGCATTCCCAAACTACTCGACTCGTCGAAGGAGCTTTACAAAGGCTTGGTGTCCAACCGTACGGGGCTCTCACCCTCTATGGCGTCCCGTTCCAGGGAACTCGGAAGGCACCGCGCCAAAAGCATCCTCTGCAAATTACAACTCGGGCCTGGGGCCAGATTTCAAATTTGAGCTGTTGCCGCTTCACTCGCCGTTACTGGGGCAATCCCTGTTGGTTTCTTTTCCTCCGCTTATTGATATGCTTAAGTTCAGCGGGTATTCCTACCTGATCCGAGGTCAACCTGTAAAGAATTTGGGGGTTTTACGGCAAGAGTCCCTCCGGATCCCAGTGCGAGACGTTAGTTACTACGCAAAGGAGGCTCCGGGAGGGTCCGCCACTACCTTTAAGGGCCCACGTCTGCCGTGGGGCCCCAAAACCAAGCGGTGCTTGAGGGTTGAAATGACGCTCGAACAGGCATGCTCGCCAGAATGCTGGCGAGCGCAATGTGCGTTCAAAGATTCGATGATTCACTGAATTCTGCAATTCACATTACTTATCGCATTTCGCTGCGTTCTTCATCGATGCCAGAACCAAGAGATCCGTTGTTAAAAGTTTTAATTATTTGCTTGTGCCACTCAGAAGAGACGTCGTGTAAATAGAGTTCGGTTTCCTCCGGCGGGCGCCCCGTCCCCGTGGTGGGGCCGGCGCCGGGAGGGGAGGCCCGCGAGAGGCTTCCCCTGCCCGCCGAAGCAACGGTTAGGTATGTTCACAAAGGGTTGTAGAGCGGTAACTCAGTAATGATCCCTCCGCTGGTTCACCAACGGAGACCTTGTTACGACTTTTACTTCCTCTAAATGACCGAGTTTGGATAACTTTCCGGCCCTGAGTGGTAGTTGCCCACCTCTCTGGGCCAGTCCGAAAGCCTCACTGAGCCATTCAATCGGTAGTAGCGACGGGCGGTGTGTACAAAGGGCAGGGACGTAATCAACGCAAGCTGATGACTTGCGCTTACTAGGGATTCCTCGTTGAAGAGCAATAATTGCAATGCTCTATCCCCAGCACGACGGAGTTTAACAAGATTACCCGGGCCTTCCGGCCAAGGGAGAACTCGCTGGCTCCGTCAGTGTAACGCGCGTGCGGCCCAGAACATCTAAGGGCATCACAGACCTGTTATTGCCTCAAACTTCCATCGGCTTGAGCCGATAGTCCCTCTAAGAAGCCGGCGTACTGCCAAAGCAATACGGGCTATTTAGCAGGTTAAGGTCTCGTTCGTTATCGCAATTAAGCAGACAAATCACTCCACCAACTAAGAACGGCCATGCACCACCACCCACAAAATCAAGAAAGAGCTCTCAATCTGTCAATCCTCATTGTGTCTGGACCTGGTGAGTTTCCCCGTGTTGAGTCAAATTAAGCCGCAGGCTCCACCCCTGGTGGTGCCCTTCCGTCAATTTCTTTAAGTTTCAGCCTTGCGACCATACTCCCCCTGGAGCCCAAGCACTTTGATTTCTCGTAAGGTGCCGAACGAGTCAAAAAATAACATCGTCCGATCCCTAGTCGGCATAGTTTATGGTTAAGACTACGACGGTATCTGATCGTCTTCGATCCCCTAACTTTCGTTCCTGATAAATGAAAACATCCTTGGCAAATGCTTTCGCAGTAGTTAGTCTTCAATAAATCCAAGAATTTCACCTCTGACAATTGAATACTGATGCCCCCGACTGTCCCTATTAATCATTACGGCGGTCCTAGAAACCAACAAAATAGAACCACACGTCCTATTCTATTATTCCATGCTAATGTATTCGAGCAAAGGCCTGCCTGGAGCACTCTAATTTTTTCAAAGTAAAAGTCCTGTTTCCCCGGCACACCCAGTGAAGGGCATGCGGTTCCACAGAGGGAAAGGCCCGGCCGGACCAGTGCACGCGGTGAGGCGGACCGGCCAGCCAGGCCCAAGGTTCTACTACGAGCTTTTTAACCACAACAACTTTAATATACGCTATTGGAGCTGGAATTACCGCGGCTGCTGGCACCAGACTTGCCCTCCAATTGTTCCTCGTTAAGGGATTTAAATTGTACTCATTCCAATTACAAGACCCAAAAGAGCCCTGTATCAGTATTTATCGTCACTACCTCCCCGTGTCGGGATTGGGTAATTTGCGCGCCTGCTGCCTTCCTTGGATGTAGTAGCCGTTTCTCAGGCTCCTTCTCCGGGGTCGAGCCCTAACCCTCCGTTACCCGTTGTAACCATGCTAGAACACTACTCTAGCATCGAAAGTTGATAGGGAAGAAATTTGAATGAACCATCGCCGGCGCAAGGCCATGCGATTCGAGAGGTTATTATGAATCGCCAGTGAGCCCCGAAGGGCATTGGTTTTTAATCTAATAAACACACCTCTTCCGAAGTCGAGGTTTTTAGCATGTATTAGCTCTAGAATTACCACGGTTATCCATGTAGTAAGGTACTATCAAATAAACGATAACTTATATAATGAGCCATTCGCAGTTTCACAGTAAAATTATTTAAACTTAGACATGCATGGCTTAATCTTTGAGACAAGCATATGACTACTGGCAGAATCAACCAGGTAACTATCGTGAGCCCGTCAGGGCCATCGGCGCCGCGAGCGGCGGCCGAAGAGATTGTGTTACGGGTCGAGCGGGCCACCGTCCCTGGGGACGGCGCTCGCACCGCGGAGGCGGCCTGTCGGCTAGGCCGACTGGCGCCCCCGTGGCTTCCGGCTTCCCACCCCTCGTTCCCCAGAGCCCCGTTCGCCGCGCCAGGCGTGGCTAGGGGGCCCCGAGAGGAGAGACTGGCCCCGCCGCTTCAGCTATTCAGCGTCCGCGGCGGGCGTCTTTCTCCCGATGCTCAGTAAAAGGCTAGCCAGCGGCCATCCGTCTACAGAGCCCATCCTTGGGGACTGGGGCGCCGCAGCGCACCAATCCCGCCGGGGACCACAGGTCTGGCGGTCCGCCGGAGCGGCCGTCGCGCCTGTGGGCGATCGCAGCTATGAGCCGCCGCCGGCCGAGACGTAATTGCCTGCAGGGCCGGTTGGGCGGTCACGACGCTGTGATCTGTAAGATACGGGACGTTCAATTGCTGCGCTGCTTTTCTACAGCGCACTCGCCACCACCATTGCGTGCTGAGGCGGAGCAGTCGCGCTGTGCTGCCCGTAGGCCGCACTCGCTCTCTTCTCATAGGCCCTGCGACGCTTTTTGGGGGCCAACTCCGCTGCACTGCGTTTTCCCCCGAAAAAACATTTCCCGAAAAAAAGATTTGTATGGGAAAACAAAAAAATCGACTCACGCTCGCCCGCGCCAAATGCGGATCCGCACGCATTCCCGCGGTATGCCCGGCGCCCACCCACCACGCTGCCGTCGCCGCCAGGCCGCTGCGACCTCGCTGGCGCCGCCCGGCCAGCCGCGAGCCTGCTCTAGGGTACCTGGCGCCGTCTCTTCTAGGGTACCTGGCACAGCACTCCTCGGTGTTTGGCCGCGTATACCTACGTGCCTAGGCGACTTTTACGCTGTGCGAGGTGCTTTCTAGGGTACCTAGCGGCGCTTGTTCTAGGGTACCTGGGGCTGTCTTGGGCAGCTCGTGGCGCTAGCTCTCGGGCACTCAGTACACCTCTTCTAGGGTACCTGGGACGGACTTGGGGTATTTAGGGTACCTACTCTAGGGCACTTAGCGGCCTACTCTAG